>NC_135221.1:5093238-5150738 GCF_052324685.1 Brachyhypopomus gauderio | reverse complement strand
ACACCCTAACTGCTCTGTGGGTTCATCTCTACCGACTGCTCTGGGCCTGCTGTAAACAAACGTTCTCATCTCTGTACACAGGAGTGATCTCACGCCCCGGCGGACGAGGGCCACCGACAGGGTCGTACCTCCAGTTTGTCCGTGCGAACGTGCTTCTGCACCGTGTTGCCGTTGCCCATGGCGATGCCAGTGGGGCTGCCCGGGACCAGGACGGGGGCGGCGGGCAGCAGCTCGGGCATTAGGCCGATCCCGGGGCCCACGTGGCCCATGTAGGGGCCGAACGCCACGCCCTGACTGGGGGCGAGCGACGGGGAGACGGGGAAGGAGGTCTGGCAGGCGGGAATAGGGAATAGAGAGAGAGAGAGAGGGAGAGAGAGAGAGATAAAGTAGGGCTGTGGCTGCGGTCCCGTCTGGCCGGGCGTGTGAGTGTGTGAGGCGGGCGCTCTCACTATGGGCTGAAGCTGCGCTCCCGGTAGCATCAGCTGCATGTGTTGGGCCAACATGGCGGCCGCCGCCTTCTGCTGGATCAGGTTATTACGGCCGTTGATCTCCAGCTGGGTCTTCAGGTGTGGTGGAGGGTGCAGGTACTTACAGTTGTCGCGCGTGCAGCGGCCCTGGACAAAAGAGAGAGAGAGAGAGAGAGAGAGAGAGAGAGAGAGAGAGAGAGAGAGAGAGAGAGAGAGAGATGAATGAACTGTACCTCAACTTTAAGCTTCTTATGGTGTCAGTCTCAGGGGCAGATAAGTCTGGCCTGTCTGTGAGGACTAAATGAAAACGGGCTTCCCCACACAACACACTCTGGAGTCAGACGACAGAAAAGAAAAGCTGGAGATCCAGGAGGCTCTGGACACGCAGGCGTCCCTGACCAGTTCAGCGGCGCCACTGCTAAACACTCCTTCCCTTCTGCAACCGAACTGAGGCTAAATGAGTACAAAAAACCCTCCAAATCTTCCGATCTTAATATTAAAAGGCTGATGGAGTCAGGCGGGTGGTCAGAACGTTACCGTTACCCTTCTATAGCTTATACATAAAGGCTGCTTCTCCCCAGCAGGATTTAGTAGTTCCGTGTCTTCTTTTAAGAGTGTGTGTGTATGTGTGTGTGTGTGTGTAATCTTGCTCAGAGATGCATTAAGGAACCACAGGTCTTTATTCTCGCACTGGGGCTTCCCCACGTCACCTGCGCCAGAAACACCAACTTCCTGTGCAGCCGTTTTCAAAGAGGCAGAGAGCGGATAACATTTCACAATCCATCTGCCCGAGGACGGGAGGCCGGCCAGTACGTACACGCACGCGCAACTGGATGAATGAGGTGCAACGTGATTCGACTCTTCACAAATGGCGTCAGGGGGTTTTACTTCTCAGGGAAGCCGGAGTGGAGACACAGCAGCCAGGGTGTGTGTGTGTGAGCTCTCCCTCCTACAGCATGGGCGTGTGTGTGAGCTCTCCCTCCTACAGCATGGGCGTGTGTGTGAGCTCTCCCTCCTACAGCATGGGCGTGTGTGTGAGCTCTCCCGCCTACAGCATGGGCGTGTGGGAGTTCACCCTACAGTAATGTCCGGGTCGACCCCCTCCTCCATGTCCACGCCTTCGGCAGCTGTAAATCTCCGAGGTGCTTTTAAAACCTCCGGTTCCTCTCTCCGCCACACCCACCACAACACCACGCCACCACTCCCTCCAAATGACACGTCTGACCGTCCGCTCACTAAAACCATTTAACGACCCCGCCCTCGTCAGTCGTAAACGTGATACAGGCCTCCCACCTCAGGCTGAGAGGGGCTGCAGGTAAACGCAGACGGTACGGGGTATAGGAGGGACGGAGATGACTCCGTACGGGAGGGGCGGAGGTGACGCCACTCTCTGCTCATCCCCCGCGACGTTCACGGTCTCACTGTACACACAACAGACAAACACAGCAGCGTCTCTCACCACAAGGCCCCAGAGCTCACACAAAGTTGCACTGCAACATGTAAAACATGTAGGCAGCCCCACAGAAGCAGCCATATTTCACACACACACACACACACACACACACACACACACACACACACACACACACACACACACACACACACACACACACACACACCTATATGGACGGCAATGTTGGCATCAGCAACGGAGCATGTGTGTTTGGGGAGTGTGTGGTAATGAGCTAGAGGCCCCAACAGGGTAGAATGGTGAACTACCCAAAACACAGAGGACAGGAGCACGAAACTCTCAGTCACAGCAGCTAGCTGCATTATTAATGACCACGCGGCACTCCACTAATCCATCACCCCCCCTACACACACGCACCTACACACACACACACACCTACACACAAACACACACCTACACACACACGCACATGCACACAAATATACCAGTACCCATAATAATAAGCATACGACACACCTATCGATTGCTGTAATTTCCTTCTGACGGAGTGTGTGTGTGTGTGTGTGTGTGTGAATGTGTGAGTGCGTGTTTTTGTGTGTGTATGTATGAGTGTGTGCGTGTGTTTGTGTGTGTGTGTGTGCGCGTGTTTGTGTGTGTGTGCGCGTGTGTTTGTGTGCGCGTGTGTGTGTGCGCATGTGTGTGTGTGTGTGTGTGTGCGCATGTGTGTGTGTGTGTGCATGTGTGTATGTGTGTGTGTGCGTATGTGTGTGTGTGCGCATGTGTATGTGTGTGTGCGCGTGTGTATGTGTGTGTGTGTGTGTGTAAGTCATGTCAAGCAGGATGCACTGGGTCAGGGATCTCCTCTACGTAGTCATGGTAACGCACCCAGCAACTGGAGGAAGTTTTTCCTCATGCCGTCTCCTTAATGCTTATTGGCCACAAAGAGAGAGAAGGATTTTTTAACGGATGCTTTCTATAACGTAGCAAAACCATTTTCGTATGTTTTATATGTAGAGACATCTCAAAAAACAATAATGTGAGGAGACTGAAGGTACTCATGAACATTGGTGGCCGTTAGGAGGTGTTCGTTAGGAGGTGTTCGTTAGGAGATCATGGGCAGTTCAGTCCTACACCTTCACGTGTAGGAGCAGAAGGTGTGAATTCATGTGTCCTCTGACCAGGGGCAGAGAACAGGAAGACACTAGTTATGAGACAGAGCACCAGGGCAGCCAATCAGGAAGCAGCAATAAATGAGATGGGGGGGGGGGGGAATGAGACTGCTGTCTCAGAAAAATGAATGAGTGCTATTAATATGAATAGAGCCGTATGATTAAAACCCTGGCTGTGATCGCACAGAGCCTTTCAGATGGTCATACTTAATTACGGCAGGCAGTTTCGAGCAAGTGATTTCGAGCTACTCGTTTATAAGCTCTGGGAGACCAGCAAAGCAAAATCAGCAGCGCGTCTTCTGATTGGTCGGTGGCCAGGTGAGCTAGGTGAACTGTGTCGGCTTGCGTGGGAAGCTCACGGTTGGGTGTCGTAAACAGGAGCGCGGCTGACCTTCATACGCACTCCACCCCCACCCCACACCCCCATCCCCCACACACCACCCCCCCCCCCCCACCCCACACACCACCCCCCCGTCGGGGTGACCCTGAGCCTGGCGAGGACAGACTGCGTTTCCACCACCGAAGAGCCAATCATGTTGTTCATGGTAATCCTGGCAGTATGGTGCAGGAATAACGGCCCATACCGGGCTGTGGAGGGTAGTTGTGGGGTTGTTGGGTGGAGGGGGGCTGGGAGTGTTGGTGAATTAGCATATGCGGAGCTCCAGACATCGCTGGGTGTCGTGAGCCTGAGCCCCAGAGAAGCAACTCAAATGTCGGGTGTGACCGTGACAGCAAACACACCCAGTGTGCTGGAGTGACAGCAAACACTTAACAACCTTAACAAGAGAGGAGGGGCGGAGACATCATTTGCATTCCAGAGAATTTGGGCTGTCCCAATTTATTTAGCTCCACCCAAAACACAGAGAATGCATGGCACAACCTCAGAATAAATCTCACTCTCCTTTCTCGTGAGCTTCCATCATCACCTACAAAGATGACGTTAAGATTAAGTGATCACTTGAGTGAAATTTGGGTTTCATACACTGCAAACCATCTGAGCCCTCTGAAGCACATGATCAGAGTCTTTGCAGACGTACCAAGGGCTCCTGTCTACAGGGAGATGCAGGACTTTTTTGGCTGACACAAACACACATTGCTCTTCAAGAAGGAAGTGAACGCAACTCAGCTAAAGGGGAAAGAAAAACTGTGAGTGTGTGTGTGTGTGTGTGTGTGTGTGTGTGTGTGTAGACCCATCATGCTGGAAAATCATTGACACAATCACGTTACTGCTGCTCGTTCTACAATTGAGCTAAATCAAGCGTGAACGTGTGGGAAAGTGACCGCGTGTGTGTGTGTGTGTGTGTGTGTGTAGGTTACCTTGAGCGAGTCGAAGCAGGCGATGACTCGGCCGTTCTCCACGTGGCAGGTGCGTGAGGGGTGGGCAAACTTGCACTCGGCATCAGAACGCGAGCACGCTCCTCTCTGGAACTCGCGACACACCTCCAAGGTCAACCACTTGGTGTCGCGGCCCATGGCCACGTTGACGGCCATGACGGACGGCCCGGCGAGCGAAGGGATGGGGGGGGGCGTGTCCGGGGTGGAGGGGGCGGGGTTGGCGGCGAGGAGGCTGAAGAGGGCGGAGCTGGTGCGACAGTCACTGTACGGCGACACGACAAACGCTTACGTCGGGGAGAAAAGACCGGCACATGCTCCCACGTCCGGGTGGGATGGTGCGAGCGGCTAACGTGGGTCAAAGGTCAGCGTGGTGATCGGGTGCGGTAACTGGGGGGGGGCAAGACGTCCAGTCAGTGGGGCAGGATACGGCAGGAGTCCGATCGTCTCACCATCTACTCTCTCCACATCCTAACGTCTCTTCAAACGTCCCGACGTCTCTTCAAACGTCCCTCCCCGCGTCTGTGCGTGACCACCACACTCTACTCCTCCTTCACGATCCTAATGGCTCCAGTCGCCGACGCTCGCATGTCCGGACGCCAGGAGCCGGTGGGGCGCTGTGAGGTCGCGGATTCCAAAAGGGGAAACGAATCGACCGTCCTTGCGTTCCCAGGGCGATAAGGCGAGCTGTCTGATAGGCTGGCGGGGGGAGGGGGGGTCAGAGGGGGCGGGGGGGGGTTGGAGCTGATCAAATAGCCTGTTTGAGCGTTCGAGTGCTTGCCTGTCTGGGTGGAAAACAGACAGCCCGGTAGAGGGCGCTCACGGGCACACGCGGCCACGCAGACCAGGGCTGCCGGCGGTCGGGGGGGAAGTGGGCGTGGCCGGGTGATACTGCAGCATGGAGCCTCGGTGTGTCCCGCCCACTCAGCCTCCGCCGCCTCCTATTGGAGAGGTGCGCTGGCCCCTCCCACTCTCGCCGAGTGCCTGCTGCTCATCGTAGCCACGTCCTCCCTCGGAAACAGCAAAGCCAGACCTGAAGAAGAGGAAGAGGAGGAAGAGAGGAAGGACGTCATTCAAACAGAAAACAAACTTTGAGGAAGAAACAAAACAAAAGAACAACCAGCTCAACCCAGTAACAGAAGCCCGAGAAAAACCAGCGTGGAGACGGAAACCTGAAGTGCGGGAAAACGACGGACGCTCGGCCTCCCGACGGCAGACCCACGTCTCGGAGGCGAGGGGCGGAGGCCTTGAACGAGGGAAGAAAAGAGTGAAAGAGGGGCAGATGGGGGAGGAGATCAGACAGGGAGGCAGACAGCAGCGTCTGGATGAAGAGATAGAGGGAGGGAAGAGGGGGAGGAGAGGAGGTGGAGGGGAGAGGGCGATGCGGAGGGGGAGGGGTACAGCGTGGATCAGCACGTGGGAGCAGCTCGGCGCTGGTGTCCAACACCACCACGTCTGGTTCAGCAAAGTGGCCCGGGGAGAGGTGGGTGAGCAGAACGCCGAGCAGAAGCCCCGCACGTGTGTTCAAGAGAAAAAGAAAGAGCGTGAGAGAGAGAGAGAGAGAGAAAGAGAGAGAGAGGGAGAGAGAGAGAGAGAGAGAGAGAGAGAGAGAGAGGGAAGGAGGGAAGAGCAGTTCCTCGCCACGACAGCTGCTCAGCACCCAGTGGTGCGACAGCCAATAGGCAGGCACGTTATAACCAGGAAGAACAGAGCAGCACCCAGTGAAGAGGAGCGTTACACATCTCTCTCATCTCTCCTCCCGGTGCCCTCAGCGCCCCCCAGGGGCAGAAGGTGGTACTGCACCCGCCCTTCAGCTGCTTTCTAAAGGGAGCGGAACACACCTGACTGTTTTTCACAGGCTTATCAGGAGGGTTTCTGTATATAAGGGAGATATGCTATCACCACACTGCTTGGTTCTCATGTGGACACGGACACACACACACACACACACACACACACACACAGGCAGGGAGCCAAAACAGAATCTTGTTTTTTTTTTTTTCCATAACTCAAGCCATCTGAGATTTCCCAGGAATGGCCGTCCGTTGACAGAACTGGGCAGAGCAATATAATTAAAAACCATGAGATGAACAGCAGGCCGGTGTGGAGGTCTGTGGGAGGATGCTGTCATCCGCGGGTGTTCTGTCAGCCGACACAGGCGTCCCAGAGACGCTCCGGACCCAGAGGCAGCGCCCTGACCTCCCGACCTCTGACCTCCCGACCTCTGACTCGTTCACCAAGCCAGCCCAGCAACTGTCCTCAGCAGGGAGGAGGGGGTGCGTGGGGCGGCGTGGAGAGGCCGTGTGGGCAGGTGTGTGTGTGTGTGTGTGTGGGGGTGGGCGTGATGTGTTTGTCAAACACACAGGGCATGGCTGATACACAAACATATCTCAGCCCAGTCCTACCAGCACTGCCCGGTGCGTTAGCACGGCATGTTTGGGTGGTAAGATACGAGACCTGCAGTGCAGTTACGCAGCACAATTCAGCCTAAAAATGACCTAAAAATACAAAACAAATCATCAGTAATAAAGTTACGTCGTCAACAGCCGTAATGTAAATGTGAAAACACAGCACAGCCTGAATGATGACGGGATGAGGGGATGAATGAAGAAAACGATACGAGAGCTCGAACAAATAAGACCACAGAGATCAAACCGGGGGAGGAAAGAGAAAAAGGAAGGAGAGAGAGAGAGAGAGAGAGAGAGAGAGAGATAGAGATAGGATCTGTCCCAGAGTCTCGCGGAGACAGACACAGACGGAGGAAGTGGTGGGGGTGCGGGCGTGTGACTGCGCAGACAGACAGGCCAGAAGGAGACAGACAGACGGGCCAGAAGGAGAGCGCTGCAGTGGAGTGGGGGACGGGTGTGAGGGAGAGGTGCGTGCGCACGTGTGTGGCAAAAACGAGGTGTGGGTGGTAAACTGAATCACTCACTCGCACCTTCAGAACAAAGGCGCCGTGCGTGAGGAGCTGAGAGAGGAGCGAGCCTCTCGTCTCTTCTTCGCCCGCCCTACGGCCCGGACGAGCGAGGTCCGGCCCGCAGGACGGCGCCCCCTTGCTGCGGAGCGCCAGTCTGCACCACTGCCGCATCTTTACGTTAGAGGTGGTGGAAGATTCAACAAACCGACCCGACACGACCCGACACGACCCGGCGCCACCACACACACACACACACACACACACACACACCCACACACTGCCGTGACGTTCGGCACGCCATATTAACAAGCCGTGCCATTGTACTGGTGGTGGTGGGTTGGGGGGGGGGGGGGGGGTCGGAGTGCTTGGACAACAGTGCTGATGTCACACAGCGCCCCCCAGAGGTCATCACCAGGAAACATCTCTTCTCCTCCCACCAGGATCAGCCTCTTACAGACAGGAACAAACGCCTATGTGTTTGCATGTAGACACGCATCGATACACGAGGCCTGACGACTACGGATGCTGGAATCTTAATAATCATTTCCTCCGCTTGGCCGAATACCACAAACAAAGGATCTTCCGTTTGAGGCTAATAATATGATTTCCACACAGCCGTCTTCACACAGGCTGGGTGTGTGCTGGAGGCAACATGAAGCCCTCGTATACCTTTATGTTATTCAACTGGATGACAGCAGAGTAGAGGACACAGGGAGTTAGGGGTAGGGTGTGTATGTGTGTGTGTGTGTGTGTGTGTGTCCCTGCAGCAATTCGGTGAGGAGGACTGTAAATATCAAGAGTCTAGAAACAGCAAAAGTGTATTGCCTCTACAAGGTCACTGAGCCAGCAGCACTGTAACACACACACACACACACACACACATACACACACACACACACACACACACACACTTCCTTCACATTGTGGTGACCTTCAGGAATGCAGCAGAGAGAATGTGTATGCACAAACAGAGTGAGAGACGACTTGTGTGAGGAGGACAGTGCTGAGAATGCCGTTCTTCACGTCTGACCCTCAGTAAGTAGCTCAGAGGGTTCTGGGTCGCCTTGAAAATATTCAGCAAAACAGCCGAGAACATACTGAATTCACAGAGCCCGTCGACGATCGCCCTCTTCGGCACTTAACAAAATGCCAAATATCTGCGCCCTGACGGTTTAGGCGCAGATATTCACCCGTATATAAACATTAGCTTCCATGAAGCTTCCCGAGAGGTAACGGACAGAAATAACGCAGGTTCGTACAGCTGTGGCATGCAGGGGTGACACGATATATCGTTTGTTAATAATCACAGTGATATTCTCGATGACGCAGAAGGTTGCAATACGCAAATGTACCCTCTAACAATTTTCACTTTTCCTTTAATGGACCCTGACCACACGAGGGTGTCCAGATGAGTGTTCCATGTGTGTTCTGATGAATCATTGTTCAGTGTGGTTTTCACATCACTGAACAAACGTGAAGAGTTTCAACCATAATTATGCGGTCCACTCTTCCACCATCGAACATCAAGGACTCACCAATATGTTCGAATATCCTTCAACAATATTTTGTGCATATTGTGAGTATACAAATCACAACTAAATGAACCCAACTCTGAGCTCCAAGATATTGATCACCTGGATCAATAATACATTATTTACTCGTTCCAGACACGGTAATAATTACTGTGACAGATTCTTCTGTCTGACCTCACACCAAAGCGTGAGTAGCGTCAAGTAGGCTACAGTAAAGCCGTTTAACAATTAACCAAATATTTCCCAGGTACACAGTCCCACAACCGTACGTGCTAGCAAACGCAAGGCAAGCATGACTATGTAGCTTAATAAAACCAGTCAAACTAAATAAGACACATCCTTGTAAAGATAATCGACTTAGACGCCCTGCACACACACACACACACACACACACACACACACACACACACAAAGCGCTGACCAGAATATTTTACTGGCTAACAAAAGTGCTAATGTTGGTGTAGTCCTCCGTAGCTTTCCTTTGGAGGTTTTACTAGTGTAAACATTACTCAAGATGAGAGTCCTGGATGAGGTCAGACAGGCTAGAAAATAAAACCCAGTGCATCAGCCGTGTCGTTACTGGAACCGTAAGAATGAGGTCTGGAGCCCCTGGGCTCATCAAATTATAGGAACGGTCATTACATAATTGTTACATACAGCTCAGTTAATGATTAGATATAGTAACCCAACTGCTGTGTTGGGAAGACCAGGTGTGGCAGTGCCCATCAGAAAAAAAAAAACGTCTAAACGTTGGTTACTAGCCGTGGACCGACCGCACGTCACAGACGCCTGACCTTCACACCGGCACGGCCTCCACAAGGCCGCCGTGGCAACTCGCCGAGCACGGCTTCCGGTCTCACAGCCCAGCTAGCTACTCTGCACCACTTTCGAGACTCCCGCTGGACTAATAATACTCCCGTAGCCTGAGCGTCACGTGCCGGCTGCCACCATCTGACCGTTAAAAGGTTTAGGAGGGTGTCGCTCGGTGGGCTGGTGGTACTGAAGCATGCGCACTGCTTAGAAGAGGACAAATGAACTTATCGGGGATGTAAAAGAGGTTCTAGCGAGCGACAGAGGGCTTAAATCGGAACGTCTTTTTGGATGTTTACCCAGCGGAACTGAAACTTTAAGGCACCGAATTCAGAAAGCACAAGTGTGCGCTGACGGAACAAAATTAGACAAGCTTCTTTTCATCGTTCATTCTAAAGCTCTCTACACTTTTCACACGCCTACTATCAATGAGAACTGAAGTGAAACAAATTAACCTTTTCTACAGTAGTGGCTGAATGACTGATCGACTGTAACTTAATTCCAGCGTCAAAGTCACTTCAACTTGTCAGTTTCACTCGCATTTCATTTTTGCTATGATAATTTGCATTACAATATAAATAACACTGATACTATTAACTGCGATGGTATTGGCGATTGGTGTCGGGCACAGAGAGATGACGCAGCAGTCATTCGGTAGCACAGCCAGATTCACCATGTTCCACGTAGGCGTTTCTGACACAGTCACCGAGAGAGAACCAGAAACAGCAGCCCAGAAGTGTGGGGCGGGAGAGGTGCAAAAAACATAGCCCAAAATGGACGCCAGACGGCTGAGGTGAGCCGAGAGGAGGGGTGGGGAGACAGGCGCTGGCAGCTGAGAGAGAGAGAGAGAGAGAGAGAGAGAGAGAGAGAGAGACAGAGAGACCACTGCCTGAGAGAAAAATAATTAGGTTAAGTATCTATAATCCCCTTCAGCCTGCTCTACTGTTGCGGTTCCATTCACAAAAGCCTTCGGTGGCCGGTGTCCATAAAGAAAGTCTCACTTCCAAAAGAGATGTGGTGTTTTAAAGAGTATCTTAAGAATCTGGGCCAGGCGGCATGACGGTTTGGAACAAAAAAATCTCCACCCAGACAAGTCTGACAGTTCAACAATCTGATCAATCCATGCAAGGCTACATTTCTCATGTTACTTAACTAATCCTGCATTAATGCTCATGGGGATTTGTAGTCTAACGATTATTACTGGCTACGACACGTCTTCTATATTACCTTGAGCAAAGAGAAAGCCATTAGAGCACAAAGAACATGTGTCAATTCTTAGCCTTACAGCACATGCCTAATAGTAAAATCAAATGGTGCAATAAATAAATACATACAAATAAATAAATAAACCCGAGATCTGCTGGTGAGGTATCGCAGATGGTAATTACTACTGAATAAGATATCCGTGAGATTGTGCACTAATAAAGCAAGTTAACCGTGAGATTACCATGCTTATAGTCCCCCCCTTAATCCGTCACGGCAACACGCTTTAATAAAGAAACGCTTCTGGAAAAAGTGAGCTTTCAAGGATACGCAGCAGTTACTACTAACATCACCGGTGTCTGGTGAAGGTTCAGGGTCACGCGGGATAACCGGTGAGTTTCGTGAGATTTGTGAGAACGTGTTTCTCCCTCGGCAGCAGGAGCCACGCAGCTCACACACGTTTGACACCTTCAGGCAGAACTGGTCAGGGCGCGCGCGCTCGGGGAGAGGCGAAATGAGGACACGCTGCTCGTGCACGCGCGTGCGTGTGCGTGTGTGTGTACAGTAACATCGTTGTGCGCCGTTATCAGCGTTTCCACGGCGCGAGAGGGCGAGCGAGCTAGACGAGTGCAAAGTCCGCGAGACAGACACCGCGAGATGCAACGAGTCTGGGCCTGCACCAGGGTGGCTGAACGAGGCACTGCAGTGTGTGTGTGTGTGTGTGTGTGTGTGTGTGTACGCTTGCGCTGCACCAGACTTTATGACGGTGGGCCATTTCCTCCTATCTGCGTGCACTCGCCTCTTCGGTGAGATATTCGGCCCCCCCGTCCGCCCACACAGTCTCGGAGAGCAGCTGCTGTTACCTGGTTTAACCCCGCCGCCCCTCCAACGCCTGTTTGCTTCTGGCTTACAGACCGCACGAGGAACACGAAGGACTGGCTAAGCCTCCCGCATGTCCGCGAGGGACACGCTCACACCCACACCCACACAAACACACCCACCAACTACCCACCTCAGTATGGTCTACCAGGGCGGAACAGCACGCCTACTTCAAAGTAGGAAGTCCCACCTGAACGCCACACAGACGTGGGGGGGGGGGGGGTGTTCAGCGCGTGAGCAAACGCTAAATCAATAACACAGATTGGTACCTGCCGTATTTTACGACCAGCGCAGGGCCAGCTGGTTGAACTTGAACAAAGGACGACAGAGGACGACACACACACAGGCGCTCTCACACACCCCGTATGGACCTAACCGCTCAGGTGGCGGCGCACATTACGGGGGAGATCAAACAGAAATTAAGGGCCGCGCGCGCTCGCAGCAGAGCCACTCCGCCACGGGCCCGTCTAGGCGCGTGCGGACGGGCACACGCACGAACCAGCGCAGTAGACGTGCGCCCAATGTGCGGGACCTTCGGGGGGGAAGGGGGGGGGGGGGGGACACGTCACGGGAGGAGTCACGCAGCGCGCGAGGGCCACGCAAAAGGTCGGGCAGGGCGCGCGCTTCCTGTTGGGCAGTAAACAAGAACAGCGCGAGCCATTACAATAAAGCCAAGTGGGAGCTGAGGGGCACAAACACCACAACACACCTGCTGCCAAACGTGTCCCACAAATTCGGTTTAAAAAAAAAAAACAATGGAAACTTTTAATATATTTGTAAATGCTACATACACATCTACTAAACACACGTCAATGTAAACACATGGCAGTTTCAGTACAGTACAGAGTTTAATGTGCGAGGTAGGCAGCTGGGCTGGGCATGTGCACGACTGTAGTGATGAAAACATCAACACGGAACCGCCATGTGTCAGTCGTGCACACTGGTACCAGGAGCCCCGGACCCTCGTGTTTTACGCGCAGTTGGACGATAATGGATATGAATTTAATATTTTTGTGGCGCTTCCACAAACGGCCCTCGCGACCAACTGCGAGACGAACCCGTTTGTTATTTCTGCTCCCTTATTCTCCGATTCGGTGCCACTCAATGTCATTACTGACATGAGCAAGAGCTACCGAGCAACCGGGGGAAACGTGCAAGTGACACAGCAATGTGGCCAATCGATACAGCAACGTAGCAAACGTCACACTGCACGGACGGGCAAACGGGCCCGCAAAACAAACCAGAACCCGAGAAGCGCCCATTAGGAAGATGACTGCGTGCAAGAGTCGTGGTTCAAGGCCATGTGCACGGCAAGGTTAGCGCGGGGCTGCACGCGGGTTAACCGCCCGCTCGCGTGCACGTCCAGACCAGCTAAACAAGCGCGAGGTGCAGATACACGTCCCCGAACACCGTAAACACGGACGTCAAACTCGCCAACGTCGGTGAGCTAGGTGGGCTAACTGCGACACCGCCGCTTACCTGTGCAGGGCGCGCGAGCTGGTCGGTAGGCGCGTGCGTTACTGTAGCAGGGCGCGCGAGCTGGTCGGTAGGCGCGTGCGTTACTGTAGCAGGGCGCCCGTGCAGAGCGACGAGTGTTGTTGAGTAGCTCCGTCACATCCACGGGGTTGTGTGAGGCGCGCACTTCCCCCGCGGCTACTGGATCCCTCCTGCAAACTTTACTCTCGCCGTCGAGCTCTCCGCCTCTAAACGGCTCGCTGCGGAACGGCCGATCGCATTTTATTTAAGGTGAAAACGACAAAGCGAGCAATGGGCGCGCGCTGCGAACGCGCCAGCAGCCAGGCACGAGACGAGGAAGACGAGGGAGGGCAGAAGGGAGGAGTGGGAGGGAGGGAGGGAGAGAGAGAGAGAGGAGGAGGGGGGGGGGTGCATGCGTCTTCTGGGTGGTACAACGTGCCCCTACCGTAGCAATATTACCTCCATTTTAGGGGGATCCCAGTCGGTTTGATCACAAGGGTGGAGTCATGAAGAAGGAGCCACGTCCTACGTTATTAATAGATACGCACTAAATATCTATTTAAACTTATATTCTTCATAGCATATTCAATCCTTTTACATTTAAATGTACATTTTCCATTGGGTTTTCAGTATTAGAAGTTTTGTGTGTGTATTAATAAGACAAACGGCAAAACAAATGCATATAAAGGGCAAAGCAGTTTTCTCTTTGGCGACTGAAACGTAAAAGCAGATCATTTGTTAAGAAGGTTAAAAATTGTGCGCAATGCATTAAACGTAAATTGTGCATTTGCGCCACCTGCTGTATGAATAATGAACTGCAACGAGATGCAAATCTTTTTTGTCCTGGTCGAGGTCTAGCGCTACCAAATCTTTTCACGTCATGGCTCAGGGCAAGTAGTCGATTAGGGAACTGAGACACACAACACTTACTTAAAAGTTGCTGGAAAGTTGCTCGACACAGCTCTGAATAAACAATATAAATCAATCACAATAAACAATGACAAAACAAAAGTTGGAAATATGAATATTCAGTATGCACTCAAAATGACAATTTATATAAAAATTTATTTCCAGTAGTGGCAAATTCCATTCAATTTCTCATATAACCATATGTGGACATATTTTACAGTTTTTAATATAGCTTATGTTAGGTCTTACATTTGATGTGATTTGCTACGGCATTTTATATTGAAGCCAGAGGCCACACATCAGTACAGTAATAATGCTAAAAAGTTCATACTCTCACTCAATATCATAGTGAGAGCCCAAATAAAAAAGTATAACAAAACTCTTTCATTCAATAGCACAAATTCAAAGACCTTTAGGGACACCTGTACACCCGGGTGATTGTGGAATGCACAGAATTAGTGACATCCAAAAATCCAGAGTTCATTCAGTTCCTTACTGTTTATTAAACTAAACAAACAAACAAAAAAAAACCCCAAAGCAAACACAAATGCTGTTTTAGTCGTGTGTTCATCTAGAACAGCAGTGTTTCAGAAGGAGCAGAAGTCTGGGGTCGAATTGTTTGTTTGAAAAGGTCAAAGACGTTTCTCCCGTTGCTCAACCTCCCACGCCCCATCACCACTGTTCCACGTTGTCCAAGTAGTCTTCGTCTGCACCGTTCTCGTCTTCCTCGTCCCCCCACCACAGGTTTTCGCCGTCCGCGTCGGCCCGCGTGGGCTCGGGGACCGGCTGGGTGGGTTTGGGCGGCGTGGCGGGGCCCGTCCTCCGGGGCGGCGCTCTGGCGCGCAGCCGTCGTCTCTCCAGCAGGCGGAGCTGCCGGGCCTCGCGTCGCTCCCGCTGCCGTGCGCTCTGGAAGCGCTGGAGGAAGAGGTCGCGCGCGTACTCGTACAGCTCCACGTCCCAGCGGTTCAGCTCGCGGATACGCCGCTGGGTCTCACCCGGCACCTCCACGCTGGCCGCCCTGGTGCCGTTGAGCTGCGTGAAGGGCGCGATGAAGGCCAGGCGGAAGGTGCGCTCAAACAGATACTGCGTCTTGCGCTGGTACTCGGTCAGGCCAAAGAAGGCCATCCGCCGCAGGTTACGCTTGGCGCTCTCCAGCAGGGCGGCGCCCCGCTCTCCCTCGCTGGTGCCGGACGAGTTGTAGCAGCCCACCAGGCTGAGGTCGGCCAGCATGCGGGTCTGCCGGTTGTTGGCCAGGTTGTGCGGGCACGCCATGAACTCCTCCAGCGAGCACCCGGACCAGTCGTCTCCCGGGTAACAGCTGGGCAGCTCGGCCAGCGTGGGCGCGCGGCCGTCGCACACGTGCAGCGAGGCCTTCCACGTGGCCCCGCGTTGGACGTGACGCCACTCGCTCAGGTAGCGCCACACGGGGTCCCGCAGGATGGTAATGTAGTAGTAGTTCCTACAGAGAGAGGGAGTAACACATGAACACGCAGGGATTTGTAACCCGCCGACTGTGGCTGTGAGATCACACGTGGGGACAGATGGTTCAGTCCTGCATCTCCTCTGAGGAGGAAAATGGTTCATCTTTCCAAGATGGAGCTGAATCCCCCCACAGATGTTCTCACATGAGTCCCAGCACTCGACACTGGGCAGCAAACATATGATTGCTCTTCATTCTGAACATCATAGCGTCTACCTTGATATTTTCCACTTTACATTTCAATAATTTTAAAAAAGCTGTGGCTAATATTCATACTATGAGAATGTGCGACACTTCTTACTCATTTCAGGTTCTTGTATTGAAGCTTCATGAAGACTTTAATCATGATGAGCTGAACTGGGCTATGAACAGCTTCATGCATGATCACATGCCATTACAAGTTTGCTCTTTACCTACAGAACTACAGATAACGCTTCCAGAACAAACCCAACACAGCAAGCTTCAACACATCCTCCAGCGTCAAGCATTCATATTTATCTCTGCGTATATTCTGGAGGGGTGTGGGCAGGCGTGTGTTTCATGGCTAGGCCTTCGGGCTATTGTTTGAAAGGTTGTGGGTTTGAATCCTGTCTGTGCCATACAGCCACCGTGGGTCCATAATCACACAACTGTACAACGGCTGCCTCTGACGCCAGCTTCATGAGGAGAGATTGTGAAGAGAAGCGTTTAGTTGTACTGTATGTGTACATATGCATATGACCAAATAAAGGCTTAGTGCTTCTTCAGACAACACAGCGCTTTATTTGTGTGCTTTTACTCAAATAAAATGTTAATAAATGTTTGCTTTAATTATAGTAAAAAAATATGTTCTTGATATTAGATTGATACTGATTAGAAATGACTTAGAAATGTATTTTAAGAGTAGTATAGACTGTCAAAATTAACACAGACATTTCATACTTCTTTCATACTTCAGTCAAACTAGATCCTTTGAGGTGTTTCTCCAGTGCAGTAGGTACAGTAAGACGGTGACCCTGCTGCTTTAACAGATACAGTTTTAAATAAAGGAATAAACAGAACTGCAGGTGGTCCACACGGGTCAGATTTCACCCAGTTCCACAGTAACACAGCAGATCCAGGCGCCTCTGCAGAACTGGAGATGAATCACCTGCAAGCTGCATGCTCAAACCCAAACACCCACATGCACCGACACTTTAACAGTGCATGCTCCACCCCCCACGTAAGAAGACTTCATTAAACAGCTGCAACGACTTGCAATGTTCCCTTTCAATGTGGGATTAACACTGCCACTGCCCATCAGTGTGAAGCTAAACACGCTATGCTGTTTTAACCACATATGGAGAGAGATACATTTCGTCATGCGGCTTGAGCTCTAGGTCACGTGACCTGATTAGGGGCCCAATCACGGTTAATTCAATTACCACGACCGTTGTAGTTCCCTGCACTGCTGTGGTGAACCACGTACTCCTCGCTGGTTGCACCATGAAGAACATGAAGTTTCCTGCAGCAGCAGAAACCAGTGGGCTCCGTGTGTTTCCCAGCAGTGCAGCGGATGTCTGCAGAGCAGCAGACGAGGGTCTACAGAGTGGATCGTTGCTATAATGGGACCCCTGCGGTTTCAGTTATCTGGAGAACGACGGATTCTTTAGAGTGAACAATCACCAATCGATGGTTCTTTGTGCTTCTCGCCGACGGGTTCTCACACTGAATAATGCAGCGAGGTAACACACAACATGGGGTGTGGACAGCAAGTTCACACACACTGTTACTTTCACAATAGGTGCGTGTGTGTGTGTGTGTATAGATAGATACATACATACATACATACATACATACATATAACCCGTTTCATCACTCACCTTGGCGCCGTGTTCATCTCTGTTGGTTCTCGGTTGTTCATAACGGACGGGACGCAGTTGGTCAGCTCGGTCCAGTCGGCGTGTAGTCCACAACTCCAGCCGGTGGAGAACCGAGAGAAGAGCCACGTCTCCTTCTTACCGGGCCGGTAGCAGGTGCACTTCTTCTGCCCGGCTCGGCACTCGCACGGCCGCTCCAGCCGCACGTTGCGGACCAGGTGTCGGCCGAACGTGGTGCCGCCCGTCTTCTGGATGTGGAGAAACACGATCACGTCGTCGCCTTTGATGTTGAAGTCCACGACCCGGTTCAGGTCGTCCGGGGTGAAGTTGAAGCGCGGGACGAAGCGGGCCAAGGCTCCGTCCTCCGCCCCGTACGGATCTCCCGGTCCGGGTCCGTCGCGACCCACGGGGCCGCCGGTTCGGGACCCCGACCTCGGGGACGAGGAGCCCGGGTGGAGCAGCCGGCACTCGGAACCGGGACAGACGTACTGGAGCACGATGACCCCGAACAGCAGCACCAGCAGCAGGGCGAGGAGCAGGCGGCTGGGACCGGACCGCTCATCCATCTCCGCGGTGGGAGGTCGGACTCATCACCCGGACACGCGGCCCCCGCCTCGGCTGGGAGCAGCGCAGCGGTCCGCTGGGGTGTGTGGACCCTACCGAACCTGGTCCCACTCACTTACCCGCACGAATAAGGAGGACGATTAGGCTGCAAGTCCTTCGCTTCGGGTCTCCAGACTACATGGAGAGATTAAATGTTTTCAGCCCGATGTTTCAGGTCCATGTTTCGGTTTCAGCTCCACTGTCTTAGATTCCTCCATCATGGTTTCGGACTATGACCCCGTTTCCCAGCAGCCTTTGCGCGAGACGAACCTTTTTGTGTATCGGTTTTTTTCCCCCTTCAAAATAAAAGTTTTGAAACGGGGCGTCGGAAATTCCATACAGCACAACACCATTTCCCCCCCCCCTACTCAACAGAGGTGGGACCAAGTCAGTGTTTTGCAAGTCTCAAGTAAGTCCAAGTCTTTATACCTCAAGTCCCGAGTCAAGTCTCAAGCAAAGACACTCAAGTCAAGTCAAGTCTCGAGTCAAGACAGGCAATAGTCAAGTCAAGTCCCAAGTCTGAAACTTGGAATTTAAAGTCCTTTCGAGTCTTTTTTTTTTTTACCAATGTTGCAGGTATATTTTAAATGTAAATAATAGACATGCGTTCTTTTTTAAATCTGTATTCTCCTCAAATCTTGATAAAACATGTGCAACTGAAAACACGAAGTATAAAAAAAAATTAAAATTACACCTCTTTATTGCACAGTTCAATTTGTTAAACTTAGCTGCAAAAATATTCATACTTTAAACTACAATTTTCCAGAAATAAATATTCTGTGAAAAAGTCATAAGTAGAACTCATGTTCAAATAAAAAGTGCTGATATTTTCCCAGTACAATACAAAGAACCATAACAGCATTTTCATTGTGTGAGTGACACAAGACAAACAAATATAAGAACTGAACAATTAACAGGAATCTGCAACTTTAGACATTTCAGTAAACTTTTCTGCATTGCATTTGCTGGCCAAAAGTCTGTATGTCATTTGTGCACGATGAATGATGTCCCCATAGCTGAAAACTCGCTCCACATTTGTCAATATATTTTTTCTCGACGTAGATGTCTTCAAATACACAATCCATGCTGAGATAGAACTGGATATTATGATGGTGACAGAGAGAGGCTCTCTTCCCCGAGTTCAGATACAGAACCCAGGGTTGCCAACTCTCACGCATTGAGCGTGAGACACACGCATTTGACCGTCTTCACACGCTCTCACGCCACACATCCGATTTCTCACGCCGGAAAAAAATCTAGTTTATTTACCTCTGATCCACATCTATGATTCAATGAGTTACTAGTTCGCTCTGGCACCAACCACTGGCGATCGATCGATCGCGATATAATACTTAATTTGTGTCCATTTTACACCCCGCCCGGTAAAAATTTACGTTCGCCAACCCCCCATTTGATTGGTTGTGCTGCAGCTCATGCACACACACACACACACAGCGTACAGAGTGTGGAAAAGCAGAGGACTGGTCTGCGTCAGAAGGACGGAAATGAAATTAATGGGGCGCACTTTATAAATATTAATATGCGTTTTAAAATTTAGATTTGGGGTAAAAAAAATCAAGTCTTTGCAAGTAAACAGGTTCAAGTCCAATTCAAGTCCCAAGTTATTGGTGTAAAAGTCCAAGTCAAGTCTAAGTCTCTGAATATTTTTTCAAGTCAAGTCAAAAGTCTTAATATTAATGACTCGAGTCTGACTCGAGTCCAAGTCATGTGACTCGAGTCCCCACCTCTGCTACTCAACATATAAATACTTTGCGCATGCATTCATTGGCCATTTTACTAAGTACGTTGATTTGTTGATTTTACCTTTATTATTCATATAATTAAATTTTGTTTACAGCATATGCATGTAGGACAGTAGGAAGCACAAAGTATCAATTGCATTGTATCTACAACAACTGTTGGTTGCCTGTGAATGTAAAGTGATTGCTTACAGGAAGTGAAGTCTTGCTTTTACTCTTAATTAACTTAATGGCTTTTAACTTAATGGCGATAAAACAAAGTCTCTCCTCAGTGGTTCCAAATCAGTTCTTGCAAAAGTAAAACGTTTTCCCATTCGCATTGACAACACCTTCACGCTCCCCTCAGGTGAAGAGTCTGGGTGTCGTCATCGAGAGTTCTGTCTTTTCAAACACAAAGAACGTTACTCAATCTGCATACTTCTATCTTCGTCATACGACAATGCTGCTATCTCGGTTCATTCCCTGGTCACATCTCGTCTACATTATTGTATTTCTCTTCTGAATGGTCTCCCCCTGAAGTCCCTTAATAAGTTACAACTGGTTCAAAATGCTGCTGCTGTATTATCTCTAGAACCCATCTATTCATCACCTTACCCCTTTATCTCTAGAACCCCCATCTATTTATCACATTACCTTGTATTATCTCTAGACCCCCATCTGTGAATCACATTGCCGCCATATTATCGCTAGACCCCCATTTATACATCACATTACTCCTGTCCAACAGCTTCCTGTCAAATTTTGTATTGATTATAAACTTGTATTACTTACCTCCATCACCTCACCAAGCTTCTTCACATAAACAGACCCAGTCGGACACACACATCTTCCTCATCTATTAATCTCACTGTCCCTCCAGCCCGACCGGCCACCATGGGGTTCAGAGCTCCCTCCCACCCGACATTCATAATACTGACTCCTTGGACATTTTCAAATCATGCCTCAAGACTCACCTGTTTAGGACAGCATACAGTCTTTAGTCTACTTTTGAGGATTTTTTTTGTTTACTGTTGCTTATGTTGTATGTCTTAGCTTGGATTGTATATTATGTACGGTGACCTTGAGATTCCTGAAATGTGCCTATAAATAAAATGTATTAAAGTCTGTATGCAGTTATCCTTCATACCTGTGGTGGTGTTCTGATCACTATGTTCAATGGTGGACCCAGCAACATGGACATAGTAGGGGGTGTTGTACAAAACCACAAATGTGCATATAAATATTTTTTAGTTAGCCATAGTATGACGGTTCATAATACTGGGTGGGGGTCTAGCAACACCAATAATGCACTGACATAAGACTCCAGGCAGCCCACTGACCACAGGCCCTGCCTCCTTTGCTATTTATTTATTTGGGCAGTCATGGTTTGGTGGTTAGGGAACCAGGCTTGTGGCCAGAGGGTCATGGGTTTGATTCCCAGGCCTGAGGCCATGACTAAGGTGCCCTTGTGCAAGGCACCTAACCCCAATTGCTCCCCGGGTGCCAGGCTAGGGCTGCCCATTGCTCTGGGCATGTGTGCACCACAGTGTGTGTTCTCACTGCACAGATGGGTAAATCTGGAGGACAATTTTTGATTTGGGTGCAAATCTCAATTATCAAACCTGTCAACTTAACATCAGTTAGGTAGGTTAAATGGGAGCTTTTGCTGCTCCACTAGGGAGCAGGATCTTTGGTCTGGGAGTCAATCACTTCCATTTGGGAAGCAAAAGGGGGAGGGTGCCTCCCTCCATCACCCATAGTGACAGGTTTATTAGTGGGTGTAGCACAGGCCTACACTCCGTAGTGCTCCTATTTTCAAAACAGACTGAACAGGAAAAGAACCGTGCAAGAAGGGGTATAGAATGGATAAATGAAAGATGGCTGAAAACGCAGACTGTTTTTTTTGCGCACTGAAGTTGTAGCGGACAGACTCGGTCTACCACGATACAAGTTCCACCTTGGAGAAACTGCTTAAAGAATATGTTACTACAGCAAAGCAAGAGAGTAGTAATAAGAGGAAGCACACCACACATTTAAATATCTGCAGTCTTTATTTCCACAAGACTCGGACAAGTTTAATATACCCTCTCTCTTACATTTTTAGCATCTAACCCCCCTCCCACCCCAATGAGTTAAGCCGATCCTCAGAAAGAATACATTCTGAAGTGTTATATGACCTCTTCCAGAGGCCTCTAAAATGGCTCCTCAATATTTACACCCCTCCCACCCCTCAATGTGGTGAAGTCTCTCGTACTCTTTATCAAAGGTAATCCTGCTCCAGTCCGGGGCTTTAGAGGGAGGGTGACTTCATTTTCTAGTTGAGTATTCCCACTAATGACCGCTGGTTCAGGGAAAAAAAAAAAAGCCATCCTCTCCATTCTAGTGTCCATGTCACCGCAACCGTCGAAGAAGCTGAACAGCCACACAGATACAATAAGACGTTGCCATTGCGAGAGACACTGGATACGTTGTGTGCAAACGAGGGAGAATCAGTGGGACACCAGGAAATATAGATCATTCAGATTATTGTCTGTGAGACAAAAACAACAGCCTAGAAACATACAAAACTGGTATGGGGAAATAAATCACTGAATACGTAGCGTTACCGTTTAAACAAGCGCAGCAGAGACAGCCTCACCCCATCAACGGGGGCAGGGGGTCCTCACTAACATTCAGTGCCACTACGCAGGGTGCCTCTATCCATGGGTACTGAAGATCCTCTCTTTGTAAAGTCATACAGTTCAACAGTTTAAAAAGCACCTTGCTGACACTACATGGTGTGTGTTTTGAATGGCAATTAAAAGTGCATATGACGTTAGGTCACGGAAGAACCCCTGGGTTAGCCCCGTCCTTCACACTACAGACATCTCATCACCACCATACTCAATTCTACTGGAAAGAGGAAAAAAGGAGAATTATTGGTGAACTGGTTTACAAGATCTAAGCCTTACATATCGTGAACGTCAAAGCCAATATAAAATCAGGTATGAAACTGTTAAAATGCAACCATCTACAGATATAAATACATTTTTTTGAATATTGTACTTTAGATATCTATGAAAGCAATATGTGAGATCATGTCTGTAAAAGCATTTAAGAGAGACATGCGGTTATAAATAACTTACTGTACAAGAGACAGGAGGGAGGTGTTCGGAGAAGAGGGTGAAATACTTGTACGTCATCGAAACGAAAACTCACATGTACAGGCAAGTGGCTCGCAAAGCCAAACAACACCCCGTGACCCACAAAAATGTATGAGTCAACCGCATTGAGCCTGTGCAACACTGCCCTCTCTGGTCAGTGTGGGGAACAGCGTGAAATAAAGTACAGAGGTTGTAGTTCAGCGGAACAAACGAATGAAAAGAATGAAAACACGCATGTAGAGGAACCACTCCATGTCACTCGAGTCAGGACCATCACTCTGCCCTTAGAGAATTTGCTGCAGTACCTAATATATAGATTTACACCTTGCAATAAAACTCTTTTATTTTTTTTAAAAATCCACATAAAAACCCTGTGTTGACTTCATCATTACTCTTCCATATCTCACACTCAACTTTGTGATGCAATGATGCACCATGAACACCTTCACCAGGTGGAGCTCATCAAGTTCTCTGGGACGCTCCGTGATCGTTGCGTTCGCATTTGTGCATGCAGACATGCCTAGATGATTAAAGCTGAACGAACAGGTCGTGCGCGTGTGTGTGCGTAACACGGTACACCTGGCACAGTTCACTGCCACTGAACCCAGAACAGGTCTTTCATCCAGCCAATCAGCATTCAGATCAAGGTAAAAACCTTTTCCAAACTCCAGACAGAGTATCTACTTGTTTTCTGATAAGACATCCTAAAATTACAGGCTTCCTAAAAGTTGTGTTCATGCGGGGAGCTGTGACTGGAGTGACAGTAGCATGCATAAACAGCTTTCAAAAACAAAACAAAACCTGTCCAAGTGAACCAGTTCGATTCCGCCTTACTACATCTTTGATGGTTGGGCCTCACAAGCCCTGACTGGGGCCAGAAACAGAGATTTTGTTCTCACGGCTTACCAACATCTGTACCACACAGAAAGGCATACAAAAGCACAACCGCACAAACGGGCGTCTGCCTGTGCTACCCCAGCCTGTGTGTGTGGTACGGGATTAACGTAGGAGCGAACTCGCACATACACACACATGCGCACACACATCTGCATTTCTACACACAGAACAAAACTCATTCATTAAAAGCTCATTTTGGAGGAAAAAAAAAGAAATGAAAACGGCTGATGGTGCAGTACTGGGAACACTGGTAAGGAACTGGGGGAGCCAAAGTCCGGGTGAGGTAAGATGAGGTGAAATTCTGCTGGGGGGCCCACTGCTGTGTGCACACGTGTCCATTTTTATGGACCAAAAAACGTAGAGGAATAAAAAGAATTAAGGTGAAGTTATTACAATATTAATAACTTTGAGTCTTCCCTAGCTGGTAGGCACACCATAGTCCTAAAGGTGGTGTCTTTGTATTGTTTCGTTTTAAATGTCCTCGTGTAGTTTCCTGTTCTTGGCACTAGTGCTCGTGCTCAGAGTCCCGCGGGGGCCCTTATCTAGCGTAGGGGGCCAGGAGGGCGAGGCCGGCCAGGGCCAGGGACAGAGCGCAGGGGCCGGGCCGCACCCCGCCAGAAGACGTGTCCTCTCGGTGGACGAAGCGCGGCTTGACGGGGGTGGGGGTGGAGAAGTAAATGTCCTTGTCGGTGTCACAGTTTGCGGAGTCACACCCACTGCCGCTCTCTTCACCACTGCCGTCCTCTGTGGGACAAACGGAAACGGAGTGACAATTAGGACACGGCGGTTGTGCTACGGGAGACGAGGGGGTGGGGGGCGGGGCCAGGTGTGGGGGCGGGCTCTCACCGTTGTCTGACGTGATGTCGTTTCCGCTGTGGGCGGCTTTCAGCCAGCTGGTCCTTTCCCTCAGCACGGCGATCTGTCGGCGAATCAAGATGTCCGGCTTGGTGATGTCCACCTCCACGTGGGGATTGGAGACCTGGTTGGCCAAGCCGTTACCCAGGACCACAGACTCGTACCTGAGGTGGGAGAGGTTGAGGGCGGGGTGGTGAGCAGGGCCCGTGATGGACGGGGCGGGGCTCAGACTCATCTCAGGTGGGGGCGGGGCTCAGACTCACCTGCTCTTAGCCGTACCGTTCCAGCACTCGTCGCCCTGGGCGACCCTGTCTCCGGTGCACACCGTGTCTGGAAGGGTGGACCAGAACTTCTTAGCGTGTTTCAGCTTCTTCTTCACATCGGTCACCTAGGAGATAAAATCAGAGCAACGTTTGTTTTGTACACACAAACCCCATGAAATGTGGGGAATGCATTGGACATTTTTTCCAATTGTCAATTTGAAACTGTATTTTATTTCTTTTTCAGGCAGGAACGTGCTTAAAAATGACTGTGGTGCACGCTGTTACCAGTCGGTCCATGTTGGTGCCAGCTGCGGTGGTGGGTCTGGCGTCAGGGCTGTAGGGCCGGAACCGGCCCGGGAAGGGGGAGTCCTTTGTGGAGCGTCGGGAACGCGAGGACGGTTTGGGTTGCCCACAGCCCTGGAAGACCTGATGGACCAATCCAGGGAGAGCACGTCAGAACACACACACACAGAGGGCCGGAGTGGGTCACTTTTTCAGCCCGGGAGATTCATGTACAAATTCGGCCCAAAATTATTTTTCCCTCCCAATCGGCCCAAACTAGAGATTGACATGAACCGGCCCATCGGGAATCCTCCCGAATCGCCACTCCGGCTCTGCACACACACACACACACACACACACACACACACACACACACACACACACACACACACACACGAGAAATGAAGAGCACAAGCAACAGACCTTCTGGGAGACCTGCAAGCTGTTCTCCTGCATGTTCATGATGGCGTCGGAGATCTTCACGTCGATGGGGTCTATCACGGACTCGAAGTTAAACGGCCCCTCTAGTCTCTCAGCAAGACTCAACATGGCATCTGCCATTGAAACACAGAATACTTCAGTTAATAAAGCAAAATGACAATCAGAATCAGGACACAAGGGAGCTATATTAACAACTACAATGGAAACTTACTTAGATGCATTTTGCAATACATTAACTGGCAAAAAACACACAGGAAAATAAACCACCCCATTCACAGGCCAAGTAAGAAGAGGGTTTAGACTATAGCTTTGAATAAACACACAGATGAACAAGAGTGGAGACAGAAACTATTCCACAGTTTAGGGCCAGCAGCTCTAAATATCGTCGGGTCTTTCATCTCACAGCTTAGAGGAGGGAATAAAATTCACTATAATCAATTCTTAAACCTTTCAGGAGATCCTTAGACCTACTAGAACAAGGACAACAAAATGGTATAAATGTGGTCATCCCCTCTATGAGCGAGTCATGTTTCATTAGACTAAGTAATTAACACGATTCAGAAGAGTTGCAGGGATGGATTTCTGCCACTAGAGGGGAGCAGCGAGCTGGCTGAAATGGAGTAGCACACAGTCATGCTCACAGCTTGTTAAACAGTCAGGGGTCTTAACAAGACGCCCCAATTAAGGCGCCGCAATGCTGACATGCCGGGTGAGCAAAGCCAGTCCATCCTCCTAAAACTGTGTGTGTGTGTGTGTGTGTGTGTGTGTGTGTGTGTGTGTGTGTGCGCGCACGCATGTCAGAGCTTGGAAGTATATTAGCCACAAAGTCACAAGCAGCACATCACATTATTTTCCACGGGGGTATGCAGGGCGTAACCCTTGTTTATTGAGCCATGTCCGATTTCAGCACAGGCGGCCGTCACGCCTTTATTTTGACATGAACTTAAAGACCCGCACCGTCCATATTTGGGCTGGGACGTTGTCCGCGACTGACCCGTTATCATGCAGCCCAGCTTCCCCCATTTATCCCGAGACACACCTGTGGTCCGGTCCACCAGTCAAGTGCTCATGTGAAGGGACACGTGAACCATTTCTGATTCCTTTTGACAAGCTGGAACCAAAACGGGCCTTTTGGATCAGCGCTCGGTCTAGTGTCCAAGAGAAGAGGGCGGGGCACTGCTGCCCAGGGCCTCCGCCCAGCGTGAAGCACACCAAGCCTCAACTTTATGGGCAGCATGGTGGCTTGGTGGTTAGCACGTTTGCCTCTCAGCACGGGGGTCTTGGGTTCAAGTTCCTATCTGAGTGGAGTTTCCATGTTCTCCCCGTGTCTGTGTGGGTTTCCTCCGGGATCTCCGGTTTCCTCCCACAGTCCAAAAACATGGAGGTCAGGTAAATTGGCAGTCCCAGACAAATTCTCCCCAAGTCTGTGTCTCTCCCTGAGTGTGTGTCTGTGTCTCTCTCTGTTCAATAAAAACAAGTTGTTGTCTGAGTGTGTGTGTATGTTTGTATGCCCAGTGGTGGATGGTGCTCTGCCACTAGGGTCTGTCCTCTCTCCCCTTCCTGCACCCCATTCAGCCCCCCAGGGGGCTGTGGATCCCGGTAGAGAGTACGCTGTGCGCAATTGGCTGCCGCTTCTCGCCGGTGTGTGATTGGTTGTCTGTAACGTAGCTGTGTTAACAATTGTAAAGCGCCTTGGGTATCTAGATAAGGCGCTATATAAATTGAAACATTCATTCATTCATTCATTCAACTCACCCAGGAAGTTGTTCCACTCCGTGTCCAGGTCGGCCTGGTTGGCCAGGCACCCGCGCATCACATTGAGGCAGTAGTTCTTGCAGGGTTTGAGGGCCACCTGTCCGGAGCAGTAGGGGCAGTACAGCATCTTCATGGCCGCACGCACGCAGCTCGGAGAAGCGCCCACCTACACACGCACACGGGAAAGAGCCCAAACAAGTTTACGAGTATCCTGTTCATGGGTGAAAGAGCCCGTAATGGCTGACGGAGGCCCAGAGGTGGTGGAGAGCTGATGGAGGCGTTCTTGATAAGGTTCCCTCTGCTCCAGCATGCACTTACTCAGATTTGCCCATCAAGGTTGGAGCGGTTAACCCGCCCTAGCAGGGGTGCTGTTCGTACACATCCACTTTGGCCTATAAATCTTTACTGAAGAAAGATAAGCCAGCGCCTCTAGACCACTTCTGAACATTTCTTCTAATGCTAATCCACAGTCAATGCACCCAATTAAGAAAAGGACTTTCAACAGAGAACGCCCGCTGACTGTAGAATTCACTCGAGCGGCACAAGGCGCCAGCCCCTTAGCCCGTACCGTGTGGGTTCTATATTTACATATCAGAGACTACCACCCCCCACCCCCATGTTCCCGTGGTTACTCACCGTGGAGACCTTGATGGCCACTTCGGGGATGAGCGCTAGGCCGAGGGTGAACGTGCGCGCTGCCACGAAGGCGCGTTTGAGCTGGAGGCGGAGCTTGCGGGGCACGTCGCCGAACGGCTTCAGCTGCTCCGTGTGCCGGCTCACGCACTCCATGTAGGCGTCGCTGAAGTCGTACTGGGCGTTGACCAGGCGGAACATGCGTTCCAGAAGCTCCGCCCAGAAATCGGCCAGCACGGCGTCCAGGTCCACGGCGGCCGCGCCCGACCCGTAGTAGCGCCGCAGGTCCTGGAAGAAGCGCTCGAAGAGCTCGGCGTTCTTCAAGTACATCATGCCGTACGTGCGCACGAACATGTCGTTGAGCGAGGTCTCGGCGTTGTTGAGCAGCTCCCTGAAGAACTCTGGGGTGGAGGGATGGAGAGATGGAGAAAGGAAGACGCTCGGTTTTAAAAACATACCACACTTGACGGATTGTTCTTCCATGTGTGCATCATGTCCTGTGGCAGGGCGCGAACCAATCGCGCTCCACTCTCGGCCTTTACGACAAATTGTGACCGTCAACTTGGAGTGTGGGGAATTCGAAAGGCCAGAGCGTGCCAGACCAGCTAGCAAGTGCGCAAACTTGCGATTCTTGCGGCACTTGTGGAGAAAATTAAAAAAAAAAAAGAAACAAAAAAAAAAAACTGGAGGACGTCTTTAAACACAAAAAGATAGAATGTAAGTTGGAGCACATCTTTGAGGACACGAGTGAGCTGCTGTCTGGCCACCTGGGAACGCGTGTTGCCAAGTCTACATTACTTTGTCATTAGAAATGACACTCGGGAGAGCAAGATTTAGCGTCCCACACGGACCGGAGCACAGAACGCTCTTCTCCTCTGGAAAAACCACCAGGGTCGTCTGCGGAGCCAAGAAAGCCCGGCGTTATTATCTAAACACATTAATGCATATTCCATTCCACCCAGAGTTGTTCCCAAACATTCCCTCGCAGGCCCTCCGAGTTCTAAGAAAAACTTTGTATCGCTGGAGAAAAACGCTGAGAGGCTAGAAAAGAAAGGGGGGGGGAGAGAAATGGAAGAAAGAATGAAGGGCAGTGAGCAGTTCAAACGCTAACGTCTCGCCTGCCGAGCCGAGCGAGCCTGACCGCCATCAATGGCATTTTTCTCTCGTCACATTCCTGTCGCTCTGCCCTTTCTCTCCGGGCCGCTCCTGCCCGGGCCTTCAGAGAGGAGCTTTCAATAGGATTACTGAATAATGCAGACACCCCCCCCCCTCCTCCATCCTCCTCAAACTGTCTCCAGGTCCGCTCTCACTCCCTCTCTGCCGGGTCTGCTCCTCAGTTCCTTCAGAAGGAGCTCTTCAGTGGAGACCGGGAACAATGTTCTGCTTCATCCTGTGGAATGTTACCCCCCCACCACCCCCCCAATCCAGCCCTCTCTCCCATGAAGCCCTCTCCCGCCGACCCCTGCTTTCTTAATCTGAACAAAATGAGAATTCCACAGGAACGCTTCACCTTTCTCTCCCTCACGCAAATAAACAAGCAAGCTCACTGCTCCACGTCCCAACACTTTTCTGTGTCCATTTTTAACTCTTTCTGTACATGACGATGCCAACACTGACGGTACAGCCAAATCTGTGCATTTTCACCACTTTGTGTTCAAGTTTCTCCCCTTGTTAGGTTTGCTAAACATTTCTGTAAGCTGTAACCATATGTCTGATCATAGGCAACACAGCAACACCTGTAGCAGACCAGTACGGTTTAAACTCCCCCCCCCCACACACACACACACACACACACACGGCTGCTGGATCTAGTCAGCTCCACCTCACATTGGCACACGCTCAGCAAAATATGTTTGTTACCCAAAACCCGCTGTGTAACCACGGCTACCGGAAACACCACGGCCATTGCGTGGATGTCCATTGCTGCGTGCGGTCCCTGACCCCTGACCCCCCACCCCTCCCCCACAGGCCGAGGGCAAGGGCACACTGCTCCACACTCCACTGACGGAGATGAGAACGCAAGACCCACGGCAGCACCCCCCCCCCCCCCCCCCCAGTACATGGAGGAATGCAGGAACTGTTACAAGTTTAATGTCAGGCAGAACAGTGTTTGGGTGGAGTTTGGTGGGTGGAGGTCGGATTGCCCAGTATTTCACCTTCACGGCAAAATACAGGAGAATTACATAACTTCTTTAATGTCGAGAAGTGGACACTTTCGTAAGGAGTATTTTGAACTTCCTTGATGCTATTTGGTACAGATATCCAGAGGGATCAACTAATGTTTATACGAATGTGTATTCATTTCATACAAGGGAGAACACGTACAAGAAGATATGTCCAACCTGCGTGTTTAGCACTTCTTCAAAAGTCTCAAAGGGGAGACTTTGGGGAACTACTCTGGAAGTTTTTGTTGTTGTTTAAGCAACCGGAAGAGCATGTTGGGGATCCATCAGCGTGCCTCAGTTTGAAAGCTGCGCTAAACATGCATCTTGCTTCATCGTTAAAACACGAGTTTACGGTGCGCAGGAACCCGCCAACAAGCTTCCCTCTGATTTTTCCATTAACATGGGCCTTGGGGCCCGCCACTGGTCGGGAAAAGTGGGTGAAAGGTCACGAGCGAGGGTAGTTGTTGGGAGAAGCAGAAATTGCTCAAGGGTGCTTTTGCCCACTCTTCCAACGCTGGGCCTCTCCAAACAGGCCAGTCCGTCTTTCTGCGAGTCCGCTGCTCTTTGCCCCAGGCGACCTGCACACTTCTTCTCTTCCCCGCTCAAACTCTGCTAAGGCCAACGCACCACGTTCTGCATCATCTGGACCACGGAGGTGGCAAGGAGAAGCTCCCGGATGGCGAGGCTCCGTACCCTCTCCCACCCGTTCTACCTCCCCACTCCGCCCAGTAATTGCCCCCCCATTGCTGCCAATTAGACGGCGAGCCGCTCTCCTTTCTTGTGGGATGGCAGGCCCCCTGCTGGGAGGCTACAGGGCAGGCCATGGGAGTCTTTTTGAGGGGTTAATCCGGCAGCCTCGGCCCCTGAACAAGGCTGCCCTCGTCAGGGTTACCCAGACCGGACACACGGGGAGGAAGCAAACACACCAAGCTCCAAAGGAAAACTATTTCTGGCTGGGGACTTAATTGGCCATGACGGAGACCTCAAGGCCGGTGAGGCTCAAAAGGCTCTCAGCAGGCGTGCAGACGCACCCACGCAGCCTGTCCACATGTGCGTGCGCTCATTACGCGTTAATGACCGTCTGGCTTCGTTGTAGATGTTTCGAGTTGAGTTTCAAGGTTCAGTTTGGGGTGTGTGTATCTTCATTACAATCTACACTAAATACATTTTGTGTCATTTCCTGTAGGGCTGTTCTGTGGACAGGAAGCGCTCAACTGTGGGTATGTGAATGTAAACAGATTCATCTTTGACACTCATGCTGGTGAGGAACTCTCCAGTTCAACCAGCTCGATTCCCCAGTTCAACCAGCTCGATTCCCCAGTTCAACCAGCTCGATTAGTTCTCCTTTGGCTTGTAAAACGTCAGAAGAGAATACGTCCACTCGTCGGTATGTGTGTTTTGAGATTAGGATTCATTGGCACACAAAGAGCACGCGGTGTGTTAGCGGCATCAGCGCGGCGTTTAGCTCATCAAACCAAGTGGCGGGGCCTTTTCTCCCAGTGTGCACAGGGAGCAGCACTTCTGAGCTTATTCCCACGGCAACAGTTCAAAAGAGCTGAGGACCTGGAGATGGAGGAGGAATGAAATGCAGATGGGAGTGACGGCAGAGAGAAAGAAAGAGAAAAGGGGACAAAAGGCAGTGTGTGTGTGTGTGTGTGTGTGTGTGTGCGTGTATCCCCGCCACTAGATTCCGACACGTCACATTCCTGGTCACATCTGGCTGCAATGCACACGCCTCGCCTGCACGGCACTGCTGTGGCTCTGGAACGCAACCCTTCCGTGACGGCTTTTTAGAAGACGCCGTCATCCATCCTCGTAAGTGAAGGAGAAGTATCGTTTTATGCGTGCGTGGGCTTGGTGTGACTGCCTCCCTCTCTCCTGGTCACTCCCTCAATCCACAAGGCCCCCTTCTCCCTCTCTCCCTGCCTCCCCACACACAAACACATCGTCACTGAGGGTCATGTGTCTGGACGGCGGGCAACTCGGACATTCGCACCACAACACTCGAATGGTGCCAGAGGGGCCGTCCAGGACGAACCCCCTTAAGAGGGGCCGTCCAGGACGAACCCCCTTAAGGGGGGCCGTCCAGGACAAACCCCCTTAAGGGGGGCCGTCCAGGACAAACCCCCTTAAGGGGGGCCGTCCAGGACAAACCCCCTTAAGGGGGGCCGTCCAGGACAAACCCCCTTAAGGGGGGCCGTCCAGGACAAACCCCTTTAAGGGGGGCCGTCCAGGACAAACCCCCTTAAGGGGGGCCGTCCAGGACAAACCCCCTTAAGGGGGGCCGTCCAGGACAAACCCCCTTAAGGGGGGCCGTCCAGGACAAACCCCCTTAAGGGGGGCCGTCCAGGACAAACCCCCTTAAGGGGGGCCGTCCAGGACAAACCCCTTTAAGAGGGGCCGTCCAGGACAAACCCCTTTAAGAGGGGCCGTCCAGGACAAACCCCTTTAAGGGGGGCCATCCAGGACAAACCCCTTTAAGAGGGGCCATCCAGGACGAACCCCTTTAAGAGGGGCCATCCAGGACGAACCCCTTTAAGAGGGGCCATCCAGGACGAACCCCTTTAAGAGGGGCCATCCAGGACGAACCCCTTTAAGAGGGGCCATCCAGGACGAACCCCTTTAAGAGGGCCGCTCTGCTCCCCTGCCAGCACATGCCAGCTGGATGGCCACAAATGAGGCTCTGGTTTCAGCAGCCTGCAGGAAGGGGCCGGCAGACAGCGAGGGTGTCTGTCCCAAAAGGTACCACGTCATCCCCGGGTGGATCTAACCCCGGCGTGAATCTTCCCCCTCTCGCCGGGCCCAGAAGGAATCGGCTCCGGAACGTAATCTCCTCCACCCCCAGACAGCAGCTCCAGCGTGAGACTAACCTTAAAGCGGCGGTTTATGGCCAGGATTCACTTGGCTCTGACCACTAAACTGCAGCTGATATCTGGGGGAGGAGGAGGGATGCTATATCAGGAGCTATGAATGAGGAAACCAGCCATCAACCTCACGTGCATGAGCTGGCCAACAAGTTGTACCTTTGGGGTTTTCCCCCCTGGCTGAGAGTCAGCAGTGCTGGTGTATGTTCCCATGCACCCCCTCACCCTGCGCACACGGGCAACGCCACACCCGCCCGGCCGCCCCCACAGGCACTGGAAAGAGGAAGCCTGACTCTGGATGTGTGTGTGTGTGTGTGTGTGTGTGTGTGGTCTTTCTGCAAACTCTGCGCATGTGGTGTGGTGTGTGTAGCAAATGACTGGGGGATCGAGCTGACAGGTGGATGGACGGTTGAAGGCAACCCCCCCCCCCCCCCCCCGCCCACTGAACAGAGGCAGGCGGAGGTGTCCGTCAAAAGGCGACGGTCTCCAAGCGCAACCCGCAGAAAAGGGGCTAACGCTTCCTCATCCGTAGTATTTCGCGGATTTATTCAGGAAAAAAGCCACGCGATACAGATCCCAACTAGGAAACCGTCCCAGACAGCAGGAACCAGGTGTGTGTGTGTGTGAGAAGACGCAAAGGGCTGGACTTACGGTCGAAGTGTTGGTGCCTCTGGGTGAAGGTGCTCTGCAGGGTGGAGCTCAGCTGGGACACGGGGGCCTTCAGGTCCGTACGGCTCTGCTGACTCAACTTCTCCTCCATCTCCAGGGTGCAGCATGAGAAGCCCTGTGGACACACCTTCAGATGGGCTCCTATCACACACACACACACACACACACACACACACACACACACACACACACACACACACACACACACACGAGAGCTCGTTTTAACCAGTGTCATTTTAATCCCCATACATACAGGTGTGAGGTATACCAGTCCCTGGAGAATTCCCTTCCGTAGCCCGTGCACATTTTTTGCACTATCCCAATTCATATCTCAACTGAACCAAGTGATCACACCGATTACCTGGCGTAGTTTTGCTGTGAGCTGGTCGGAGCAAAAACGTGGAGTGGCTGAGGGATCCCTGAGGACTGCGTGGGATAGCACTGCCCTAATGAACAAGTCATAATGTACACGAGCTTCTGTGTTAGCAAGCGCGTTAGCAAGCGCGTTAGCATGGTCGAGGTGGTGGGGGCCGTGAGCTGAACTGCGTAGTCGCAGCTGCAATAATGTTTTGTTTTTCTTTCGTGTTAATGCGGTTGCTGGAATTCTCCAAGAACACAAGGGGCCTTTCAGTGGCCCTGACTCCAACAGGCTGTTTGGCTTCCCCTGTTGGCCTTACTGAAGCTGTAGCCACTCCAGTGCCCACACACACACACACACACACACACACACACACACACACACACACACACACACACACACACACACACAGAGTGTGGAATCCAGAACCAAACCGGCTGGGGAACTACTCCAACTGCACAGGGAGAAGGTATCACACTCACACAGGAGTGCCTCAGAATGACAAAAATGCTAAAAAAACGATGTCTCTCAACGATAAAATCGGTGAGGAATTAGTCATGGACCTGTCGCAGCGTAAAGGGTCGGCGGTGTCGTGGGTTTTCCGCGGCCGAGCACGCCCGTGCACATGGTGTCGTCTAGCTGGAGATCAGAGATCATATCTGTGATGTGTTTGGGAGCTGGAGTGTCTGCTAAACGTACAACGATAACAGGAAAGGGAGAAGCTGCTGAGAGCTTGCAAATCACCACCCAGCATGCCCTGTGGGAACCGACCCAGCATGCCCTGTGGGAACCGACCCAGCATACAAGTACCATTTAGGGCACAGGGGAACCAGAAGGTAAACTTTTACCAGAAAAGTACCAGAAGGTACTACTTTTACATTAGTATATTAGGATGGACACGGACACGCACACGCACAAGCACACGCACACACACACACACACACACACACCTCCCCCTGAAGCGGCCCCAGTCCTGTACACCTCAGGTATCAAGAACCTATACAGCTCTCTCTCTCACACACACACACACTCTCCATTTAAGGTTTCTTTCCATCACATTCCGTCTAACACTTGGGTCTTTGTACAAGGGTGTAGAGGGGTGGGTGCAGTCAAACGTACGTACACCCTGAGCAGAACCGCTGTGTGCTCATACTGTGCCACAACTCCAGCTGGACAGAATTGTACATTTGATCTGCTTTACCAAATCATAAACAGCAAAAGGCTAACTTTTCCCAGAACGCGGATGCACGTCCATACAATCCACAAAATCACCTCCAGAGGGGAACCCCACCCTCTTGACTACACCAGCCACACATTTAACAGTCAACTGGACACGCTCAACTCTTCCCTTCTTCCCGATACACATTCAAACCCGATTCTTAGAATACCAGCCGATTCCATCACATTACTTGCTATGCATTCCTGAACACCACATGTTCTGTAGTTCATGGTCCCTGGCTGTCCTCAGCTGAAGATGGATCAACAGGCCTGTGGTACTTTTCCAGGAGCGCGCGCGCGCACACACACACACACACACACACACACACACACACACACACACACACACACACACACACACACACACACACACACACACACAGCGTTCTGCTTGGCTGCCGCTTCTCAGCGGGGTGGGACAGGCTGTAAAATAATTCTCTGCTTTAATTGTAAAGCGACCTTGGGCATCTTGAAAGGCACTCTATAAATATAACGTCATTCGTTCAAAGCAAAAACATTCAAGGCAGCAAATGGTCTTCCTAAGTACACTGATGGTAGATGTGCTTCTAGACAATTAACAAAATGTACAAAACAGCAGAAAACATGGAAGCGGACTACAGATTCACTGTGTGTGTGATGGTTTTTCCTCAAGTGCACATATGTGTTGGGTACTCAGTGACCACTCATTTTAATGAGCCTTACAATTAACCTTAGAGACTTTCTGGTTACTTTTGTTTTGGTTTTTGTTAACACACCAAAAAAATGTTACTTCCTGTTGACACCCAAATGAGCTCCCTGCCAAACCCAGACAGCCTTCTGTCCTTAGAGCTCTGTACCGCTCTGAACGCAGCCACGGGGGTCGAAGGTTAACAGCCACTCCTCCGAGAGGGGCTGAGCACTCTGACCCCTGTAAGGCACTGGCCGTCAGACCCTGGAGCGTTGGGCCTCTGTGCGCACCGGCACTGGGTCATCAGACGGCAAATAGCCCAAATTCCCGCAGGGATTATTTCAGGCCATCCACCACCATAAATCCCTCCTGCCAGACGGACACGTCACCGGCCGATGGGACATCTCTTCAAATAGAAGAGAAGCAGCACTCCAAGGGTTAAACACATGTTTTACAAAACCATTTTTAAAAAGTACAGACGTACTCTAAACAGACAATGTCCAATTAATAAGGAATCTGGGTTTCTGGACATCAAAGCTCAATTAGCACAATTTTTATTGCAAATGAAAAGTCTTTAAGTATGAAAATGCTTTCAAGTCATACTGTCATACTTACATTCAGCATTCAAAATGTGGCCAACACCATGTGAGAGAAAAGGATGACCAAAGAACCCCAAGATCAAATCCACCCCCACCCTAAACTCCCCACACATGCTCACCTGGGCCTCTCCGTTCCCTACGGTACACTGGCCCTTCTCCACCCAGCTGAACACGATCTGTCAGACAGCAATAACGCCCCCATTTGTCTAATCTCACGGAAAGCAAGAGAAAACCACAACACTCCTCTCCGAAGGCAAAATCGCACCTCCGAACGGCAGCACGATTAAAACGACGTGCTTTTATACCACGGCTACGCCCACACCGTACGTCTCGCACGAGAAGACTCCTCCACAGTCTCGGTCTGCCACGATGCCCTTGCAGAACGAACTCGGTGCCACAGTGTTGTCGTATCTTCCCTCCGGCCTTCTCCGAGGAAGACGGAAAGCAAATATTTCGGCGAACAGGTGGGCACAGGTATCAGGGGGCGGGCCACGACGCTAGAGGTTGATTCGGGTCCAAGAAATGAAATGAGCAGAAGTGTGTGCGTGCGTTTTAATATTTGTGGCGTTTCGAATTGCTCACCTGAAGGGTTGGAGATGCAATAGAGGTGACCGAGTTGTTTAAGACACATACGGTTCTATTCACAAACTTCTATAGTGTGAGAAGGTAGAAATGTGCAGGATTTGACTGGCAGTCTGTCTCCATGGGAGTGTGTTCTAAAGGGACGAGTGTAAGAGGACACCATTATTAACGCAGCTGCTCACACGGAGGTGATCAGCATGGCTCTCTCCTCCCTCGTCCCCTCCAACCTCTCAAATACCGGCACCACAAGTTTGTTTTCCCAGCGCCAACGCAAGGACCCATTTCAGTAAAACAGGAACAGTTAAACTGGCCTGGCAAAAGCTTGGATTATGCAAAAGGTGTCACCTTCTGAAACAAGGTGTCGTACAGAATACTGAGCAGCGGTAGTGGTGAGAGAGATGAATCCAGCGAGTCATCCTCACAACGAGGCCATGTGTAACTGTTTTAGCACAAATGTTTGGGCCTGAGAAGACTTCTCCCATTTAATGGAAACAGCTGTGGCACTAGTTTCAAGGACACATTCCTATAATCTGACATAGTGAAGAAAAAAATTAATAAATAAATCCTGATAGTCACTCGGGAAGCTCCTGTGCTTAACCTACTCTAAGAGCAATGTTATTCCTTCACCAACACACACACACACACACACACACACACACACACACACACGACTGCTTACCCTGCCCGTCCCTCCTTCGTGGGTCTTAGGAGAGAGCCGATTTAATCCCCTTTCACTACGCGACCTGCTATTGGTCTCCTGACGCAGGCACTGTGGACGAAGGCCCACGGGGCAGGTGTTGGAGAACCAGAACCATCCGGCAGGATATCCTGTACTAGGCGTCCCTGCCGACACTCCTGCTGGACAGGAAGTGCGATTCAGGAAACACGAGGCCGATAGAAATCTTGCACACGCCGATGGCTTCCGTTTTCTCCCATGAAGATGATCATGACAATGAAGGTCACAAATGACCAGAGTCCAGGAATAAATAAATAACTTCTCATAACCATCCGATAGAAGGCTGAGAGTCCCCAGCAGAAGACCTTTGGACATTACTACTGCAGAAGAACCAGACATGTAGACCTTCAAAGATTACAGAACCATAAAACAGCAGCAGCGTACAGACCTTCCCACAGTCTGCAGACCTGTGCACAGCATACTGACCTGATTGCAATAGAATTCAAGTAAATCTAAATGAACAGATTTGTCCACCGAAATTTAAAATGTACAGCTTTGAAGTGCACATTTCATTAAACGAAGGAACATTACCATCTCACTGACAAGCTGTTCAGGAATCAAGAATTACACTTGTGGAGATGTCAATTTGGAGAGAGACATCATTTTACAGTAGGGCAGCCAGCCACTGGACTTGGAAAGGACGTGTAAAATTGTTTCCTTAAATAATTCATGGATTAAAATCTCCTGCCAAACACAGAAGTCAGAACAATAAACTATTCAAGTTTTTGTGTCCGACAGCACACTGATTAAAGGGAAATGGATGAGCAGAGATAGAAACAATATCCGCGTGGTTTTCTGAGGTAGCTACAGCTCCAGAGGTGTTTAAAAGATCTGTGGCAAAGCTCTCTTCCACAGGCCTGAGAGTCTAGACGGTTGTGCAATCATTAACCAGGATCACACTTAACAGGATCAAGCAGCATCTCAGACGTTGTCCCACGGGCCAAAGCCATGAGAGAACAGGAAGGAGAGGAGAGTGAAGCACAGGATGGCATTTGGGAAAATCCTCAAAAACACACATGTAGCAGGAAACATGTTAAAGTGTGCATGCGTGCAGGTGTGCGTGTATACACACACACACACACACACACACACACACACACACACACACACACACACACACACACACACAAACCTCTAACCAGTCTCTGATTAGTAAACCAGACAGCCTCTCTGGCCAATTAAAACTGCCCCACGGGTGTACATACCAAAAAGCTGTCATCCGTGAACATTTACCCAGAAGCCCCTGGGGAGATTCCACAACACGACAGCGGCCCCTCGTTCTCTGTCTGTCTCCCTCTCCCTCCCCGGTGCTCCGTCTCTGGCTTTGTCTCCACGCACAAAAGCTCCCTGCCTACATCACTTCCCAGGTCAGCTCATTGTGAACCAGTTAACTTGCTCCAGCGTTTTTATAGAAACATTAAGAGTCAGGAACTGACACAGCAAGTGTAGAGCTAAACAAAGCAAGAGCTGGGGGTTTTTAAATACAAATTCAGCCAATGTTACGCAGTTATTCCAGGAGCATAATAAATGAATAAATGAGTTTGTGCGCGTGAAATATATATGTGTTTGCTGGATGTGTAGCACTTTGATCCAGACTAGCCAACCAGAGTCATGGTGAAGGTGAGGGGGTCGTTGGACAGGGCAAGGATAAGGTGGAGGTAATTACACACACTCCTGCCCCCAACCCAGAAGAAAGTACAGCCACCCAAGGGAACAGTCACTAATTACAGTGCTCTAGTAGGTAAGGAACGGGAAGACATTGACAGTCTGAAATGGTGGAGTGGGAGGAGCTTATGCGCCAGCTGTGACCGCTGGCATCAAAACTGAAGTCTGTATTGCCATGGCCACCATAAACACACAGCTCTGAGCTTGAGTTTAAACAACAAATGACTCACACATCTCTCGTGACTCATTCACACACACAAACAGGTACACACACACACACACACACAGACACACACACACACACACACACAGGCCCTATAGTACAAGTACAAGAGTTCACGGGGAAGGGCAAGCCAACGTGAGAAACTTCAGGGCTGGCTGAACATGGACAATACATTCAACACCTAGAATAATCAGACACACACACACACACACACACACACACACACACACACCGTGCGCTCGAGCAGACCACAGGAAGGCCAGCTCACTCCCTGACCCAACATCTGCAGCCCAGCTCGTCAGCCGCCATGTAACCGTGTGTATGAATCCAGTCCATATGCCACAAAAAATGGGAAGTGTATTGCAAACATGTGGTTTAGTACCATTACATTCCTACCAATTATCGCCCAATTAACACTAATAGACATATGAAGTATCGATTGCGGTGTTTGGTGACATTGTTAACATCCATATCCAATTCTTCAGCATAAAAACAAAACCAAAAAACACCACACGTTTAAGATTTCATGCCATATAAGGCCAGAAAACCGGCGCAGATACACTGCTGAAACTTAGAGGTGTACAACAAAACACTCAGGACCATCTCCTCACCCAAAGACATACAGGCAGAACCTTTAAAAATCAGGCACCTGTCTTTCTGCCAAGTCAACTGTAGCTAAATCATACACATAAAGCATAAAAACAGTACTGTGACTCGTCTGGTTGCCTCTCAGAGACAGGAAGAAAGAGAAGAGAGAGAGAGAGGGAACGTGTGGGCGCACACACACAAGCACACATTCACAGATTTGTGGGGACAAGCTGAGATTCTCCAGACAAATGGTAAGACATGCCACAGCACTACACGTTATCAAAAGGAAACAGTAGAGAAAGAGCAGACACAAAGCCAGCGAGGACTCATCCCTGTAGCCCCTCCCCCATTCTCTGCTTTATTGCACTTAAAGTAGAGGAGACTACCAGCAAAGACCTTTGGTCTGAAAAACACTCCTCCTCCTCCCCACAAAGTGCTTCAGTGTTGCAGGGGCCACACAATCGACTGGAGGTACAAAAAAAAAAGGAACCGGCAAGCCGTCCTAGCGAGGTCGAGGCTAGCGCTGTTTGGAGCGTCCACGGATCTGATGATTCCAGAACCTTTGGCCTTGTTAAAAGCTCCTCCCTTTTCACACACGCTTTCCGAGGATCAGAAATCTTTTTTTTTTTTTTTTTTAAAGAAAACTTAAAAGCATCTCCTTAACCTCCCGCACAAGGAAGGCTTTCAAAGTATTTAAGAGTGAAACACACAAGTGCTGCGGCTTACCCTCGTCTGTTAAACGGAAGACTTCGTTGCTCTTTGACAGTGTTTACACCGGACATCTAAGCTTGGCTGAAACGTGCCAGATGTCCAACCTGACGGACACGCGTTGGAGGCCGTGTGTGTGTGTGTGTGTGTGTGCATATAACGCTGGGAACTCAGAGTACATGTGTCTATATAACACTGGTAGCTGTGTGTACATGTATGTCTATATAATGCCGGGGGCGGTGTGTGTGTGTGTGTGTGTGTGTGTGTGTGTGTGTGTGTGTGTGTGTGTGTGTGTGTGTGTGTGTTGCAGAATGAGAGGGGCCCCACGGGCAAGATGAGGTCAGTCCCACGATCATGTTTCCAGTCCTCAAAGCTACAACACAGTGACAATGATTCAGATCTCGCTGTTGGGCTCAGGAAATCAGATAGCAGTGAAGTCTGTAGGAAGAGCAGAATTATTATCCAACAGCAGAAGAGGAAGCTTACACTTACCCTGCTTCAGTCATCGACACCCCCTTCCCATCTCCAACGAGATGCCGCCAGCCGCATCAATAAATCAATGAGGCCAATGAGCAGAGATCACATGCTCAGAAGCTTTCAGCCAAGATCAAACATGACCATCTCGAATTTCTCCATCAAATCCACCATTTTGTTGCCATGAATCATTGCTAATGTCTTACTCCACCCAAAACCTACACTTAAACCGTGACGGAGTTGCTAGTGACTTGCAACGCCTTAGCGGAGGGTCGTCTGGTACAAGCGGGTCTGTGATCAAATCTGCATGATACTTTGTTCCTTTCAAGAATTCAGTTTTGATGACCAGTTTTAAGGGCTGCCATCACCTTGTTGGTCAAATTAAAGGGCGTCTGTGAAAGCTGGCGCTCTCTGCCCCGCAGCCTTCCGTGACATCATTCATCAGACCAGCACTGGAGCCCGTCCACCTTCACGACACGCTCACGGGGCCGTGGGAGGCGAGCGCTTGAGCCGTGAGGCAGCACGTGCGTGTAAGTAGAGCACAGGTCCGAGGATCGGCAGCAAAAAAAACTTCGTGTGGGCCACGGGAGCAATTAGCAGGAATTACAGTGGTTCTGGAACACCATCTGAGCTGGGGCTTCTGCCCAAAACCCACGCAGATCCTTGGCCCGGCTCCCGCCGCTCTCTCTGTGGCCACAAAATGGCTCCTGGGGACCGAGGGGCGATACCGCAACCACTGGCAGTTAGAAGCATTGTCGTCATAGTCATCAGTGCTACCGGGGCGATGGGGGCGCCAGGCCTTGATCTGCGTCGTGCCTCGGAGAAAGGCGGGCTGGGAGGATGGCGGCCTGACAGACCGAGGAGAGACGGCACGGGACACACCCAGCGTGGCATTCTGGGGCCGTCGGAACTCTGCAGGTGGACTGGAACCGGAGACGACCGATAACAGCAGAAGAGGACACACGCGGCGTCTCAAATATCTCTCACACAAGCTGCGGCCTTCGCTAAAGAATTCGGGAGGGGTTGGGGGGTGTAGTGGACATCCAGCTAGCTTAAAGCAGCATTATAACAATTCCTAACGACGTTGTGCCATTGTCCAAAGCGGCTTGCTGCAGGAGCTGTGGTGGGTTGTTCTGGTGTTGGACTCTTCTGGAAGGCTTCCCACGCACTGAAGCTCTGAAGGACGAACGGAGACGGGAGAGGGGAGGTGAAAGAACAGGAGTGAGAACTCGGGGAAGAGGCCTCGCAGCGAGCCGTAATGGCTGAACTAGCCAAACAGAATAGGGAGAAAGGGAAGAAAAGCTGCTTCTAGATGTTGAGGCGGAGGATAAAGAGAGAGGAGGAATGCACAGCACAAACACTTCCTGCAAAGCTCTCTCCACAAGAGGAGCCAAGGGGCATGAGCCAAGTGCAGGGGGCCCAGATACCGCCGAGCTACCAGCATGCAAATTGGAAGCGTTAACAAGGAGCTTCGGTGGCGCCCTCTATCTGCAGAGGAGAGGCATAACCGCACGGGCAGATTTTAGGCAGCGTCCCGTCAGTAACGGCTCCGTGGCATTACAGCTGCGACCCACCTTGGGGGACGCGTGCTTCGAGTCCTTTTCACACCTCCGTCAGCGCTGTGAGAGCGTGTGACTGTTCGTGAGCGAGAGGGAAGGCGCCGAGCCCCAGGCGATGCTAGCCCACATTCCACAAGACTGCACCATGCAATTTCACTTAAATCATGCCCAGTGGCAGCTCCTTTTGGTTACTCCCAAGAATAATTCTCTCTTTTTTTTTTTTTACATTTTCTTTGTTTCTACTATCCCTTCATCCTCTACCTCCACTTCCCTTGCTCCGTCACCCCCCCCCCCCCCCCCATCACCAAGGCTTTGTTACTGCCCAGGCTCTCCGCTCCCCTAGTGTGGGTCTTGGTGGTCCACAGTGGAATGTGTGTGGAGGGGGGAGGAGGAGGGGGGGGGGTATCTGGGGGCTAAATGGGGGTGCCTCATTGTTCCCACCATCCACCCCCTGCTGTGCTACATCTTGGAGGTAGAATGCAGGGGAGCACTGTGGAGAAGTTAGAGTGGAGATCACGCTCTGGGTTAAGGAAACCCTAAACCACCACCTTCTCCACCACCACCACCAACACCTCCAACACCACCTCCACCAATACCTCCAACACCTCCTCCACCACCACCACCACCACCACCTCCTCCTCCACCAACACCACCACCACCACTGGTACCCTGGCTGAAATGACACCTCATAGCCTCATCTACACTGCAGAGAGTTTAGAGATATTATATGTATGTATATATTTTTTGTTATTATTCCCCCCCCCCCCACTGCTCATTTAGATGTTCTTTAATAAAAATAAAAAAAAAACTTACTTAGTAAATCGTTAGGTAAGATGATTACTTAACCAAGAGAACCAAGAATGTAGATTTTCTATGCATCTTTAACTGAAGCCATGTTTAATCTATTTATTTATATCAGCAGTTCGGTGAAGCGGGTGGTATGTTAGCAGGAAGAGCTTGAACCCAAACAGACTCCCTATAGCGGAGACGGGCGGATGGCAGGGCTGTATTAATTACTTCCTCCACTCAGCCCTACTTGAAACCGCGTACCCTGCGTGGTACCAAGGGTTGTGTAGATTGAGAGAGTGGCACACCCGTGGGCGGTGTGTGGTCTCTAGCAAGAGCACGTCGGATCTCCGCACCAATCCTTGGTCTGTGACAGGAAGCTGATAAGAATCCTGTCAAATGGACAGGAAGTCACCGCGGTGGCAGCCACACGCACCACCCGGCCGCCCATTACCAAATGAGTGTTGCCCTCGCGAAGCGTCATACATGCGATAGCCAAACTCGATTACAGGCAGCCTGCCACAGGGTCTGGCCAGACCACAGTTCTGAGAAACAGGCAGCGACATTTTAGCCTCCCCCGTGGTACAAAGCTTCCCTTAATCCTGTCTCTCTCCTCTCACCCGAAAGAGGCGCCTCACAAACCTTGCCGAAATCACAAAGAAGATTGAATTTTTCATCTGAATTAATGTAGGTTCCTGACGAGATGTGCAGTAGGTACTAAGACCATGTTTATTCTGAAATACATGGCATCACAGACAAGGTCTTAAGCTCAAGAATCATCCGATATTCCTACAAATGTTTTTTAAAAGCCTAAAACGTGAATAATTCTAGATTTTAATCCCCCAGACCATCAGTATCGCCAATAGTTCATGCAGGAGCACGTTCTCCATTATCAGATTGTTTTAATTCACAATGCCTAATGACATCACTGAAGATGACGCACCACTGGCAGTAGTGCACAGGCACACGTGGACGGGTCTTTAATTAATGTGCTCCAGCAGCTAGTCTGATTAGCAGAGCACAGCGGGGTGCACGTAGCACAAGAAGCCAGGGGATGGAGTATCCTGGCTCTTAAACACAAGGAAAAACAACCTTAAAACATGCGTTAGGAACTAGACAGACCAACATTCTTGTGCCAAGACATTCTTCGTCTCATCATCTTATATAATGCAGAGGACCCGTTTTTTACAACAAGGAGGACCGGTGTCTGTCAAGATGGGATCAGTTTCCTTCATTGATACTATTGATATTCTAGTGGGCCATTTCCTGATAAAAGGCTTGCTCCCCAGTCACTGACAGAGTGAAACATAACTCTTAAAATCCTCACAGCCCAAGGCACCTCTGTTGTAGACAAAAAAAAACACAGTATTGTTGTATAATACTTAGAACTATGAGTAAACTCTAGGTGGAATATAGTAGATAATGTCTGCCATGTTGGGAAATAAATGGCAGCATTTTTATATTAAATATTTGCTATAGTGGTAGTTTAAAAGCAAAAACAGGAGAAAATAGTAAAACAAAAACAACCGACTGACAAACTTCATAATATATCGCTCTGTGCACAGCTGGCCTCTACCCTAGTCTTATCTCATCAGTGATATGGCTATGGCAGCATCAGTCAATTATTGACATGTCTGCTGGAGAAAGGCATACAGCCAACAAACACAAAACTCCAGTGTTTGACCCTAGTTAAAAATAATGTACGAGTTAAGGCCCAAGTCTATATCTGGATACGTTTTCATTTTGTTCATGTTTGCCGCGTTTGAAGGTCAATGAGCTCAAGGGTTCCAGTCATGATACTCTGGAGTGATTACGCCTGGGACGATCCTCTCAGAGGACCTGTTAAAGCATCTTTGATTTTCACCGTTGTTCATACCTGAGCCATGACATAAGACCCAGCTGCCAACATAAAGCAAAGCAGACTGCTCTCCAGCACGGGAGAAGGTCTCTCCTGCCTCTCAATAAGAAACTGTTGACATGAGGAGATACCAATCTGGTCAGTGTTAACCGCCCCTTTTCTGCATCTTTTGAAGAGCCGCTACCAGCCACTACCCAGCAGGCACTCGACGCAGACACATTTTACAACATCTAGGCCAATCATCAACCATCGCACACAGCGGGGCTTTCCTCTAAAAGCAGAGGACCCTCTTTGGTTGGGTTAGGGATTGGAGGATGTGAAAGCTTCAGTCCTCAGCAGGGAACTTTGTACTGCAGGGCTTAAGGAGCCATGAGGTGTTCTTAGATGTTCTAATCCTTGGTATATCGCAAAGAGAGCGGATCCACAGAGACCCTCCAGCCTGTAAATAAACAACTTATGTCTGACTAACAAAAAAAAAAACCTTCCCACAACAAATGTGCTCTTTTACAATCATGGGAAAAATAAACTCCATAGGCATGCATCACAAATGTTTTTTTTTTTCTGCTCAACCACTTAACATACAAAAACATACTCCTTACAGATAAAAACGAACAGTGTGGACAACTAGGGGTACAGGAACTCACCGATGCTCTCAAATAATTCGATGCCCCCCCCCCCCCCCCCCCCCCCATCAAGTCATTAAAATCTAGAGATGTCTGCAGCAGCAGGAACGCCCATGATCAGCTTTATACTAGACAATCGCTTCAGAGCGATTCTCAAACATCAGAAGTTGCTCATCGTGAAGCTACACTCAAGTTTTTATATTCATGACTCCAGCTGGTTCTCCCACGTCTCAGAAATCTCACAAATCACGTCAGAATGCAGCACTAGTAGTATGTCTAAATTGCGAGGCTAGAGATTTAGTGAGCAAATACTGTCATCTCTCCACCACAGGCCAAAAACATAAAGATGCCTGTGGCTGAAGGAGCTTTACTCATTACGGCAGCCATGTCGACCGTGCAACGCTGCGCTGGTCTGAATTAAAATGACAAAAATCACAAAATCTAAATGAATGGAGGGCCGTTCTGATGACCCACAGGCTTCATATGACCTTGGTTAGAAATGGACCGCTTTGGGGGGGGGGGGGGGGGGGGGGGGGAACCCCGGAGCACACGGAAGTAATAATACCCTTGTTGATTAATTACAGAAAAGCGGAAAATGGGCTTGGGAAAACTATAATTTTGTGCATGCGTCTACTCAGTGCAACACGTTGGACGTGCTTCGCCCCGGCTCTGGGTGGAATCTGGACTCAGAACTATGGCAGTATGAAGAATGGATGTTTTCACTACCAGGTGAAGAGGCCCAGCTTGGAAAGAAAAAACCAGGTGGGGATGCTGCCAGTTCAATTAGCTTCTCATGTGGACCACTTTCTCCATAGCAACAGGAGACATTGTTATCCAAAAGCAGGGGGGGGGGTTTGTGCTCCCGTCTGCCTTCCAAGAACCCTACGGACAGTAGACCCTGTTCCTCCCCCTGGATCAATTATCTCAGGCTCCATTATTGACAAAGACATGCTCACTAGGGTTGTCCTTGCACGGAGTCCGAGGCACACTGGGCAGCATTGTGAAAAGCACACACGTGTAGCACCCAGACTTCTCAACAGGCCTTTAGAACACATTCTTCTAAATCCTTCACAACAAAACTGGAGGGCTGCTACAATAAAAGATGACAAACGCAGGCAAGTTGTGGTACAATCAAGCTTTGCATCACAATGATACAGGGGGGGGGGGGGGGGGGGGGGGAACAGGCCTTTGCCCTACGGAGCAAAGTATGAAAAAAATGGGTTCCCCTCATAAAGCAGCTGTTGTGATTCTCACATGTAACACACCATACCACTATAAGTTCTGTAGCATTTCATTTGACACTGAGAAAACCCCATGTTAACTTCTGTGAAGAAAGTTTAATGAAACAGGCCAGTTTCATGAATCCAAAGATCTGACGCATATCCAAGAGAACGAAACATTAAACAAGCACCGTGAATCCGCAGCACAGTAATTTATCTTAACTATTTTTTAATTAGAACCAACCACTGACTAACCACAAGTTAAATGCTCTCTGGAAAATGATTCACTTTCCCAACATTATTGTTGAGGGGGGGGGGGGGGGGGGGGGGTAAAGACATGTGAAGTCTGGACCGTGGCAGCAACAGCATACTGTAGACTACTCTCAGAGCATAGCCCTGTATGTATGGGCCTTCTATGCCAGACATTTAACGTGCGTCACTATACTAAAAGAAATCTGAATTGCTCAAAAAGGTTTCAGTGATCCCATGCATGAGAGAGGACTTGTGAAGGTCTGACATAAAAAAAAAAGTTTTAAAGAACTGAGAGAGGACTTCCCCCTCCTATACACAATCTTACTATACTGCTGTGAAGTGCCCAATCGAAGATATTCGCACGGTCCCAAGAACTTTCCTTTGCTCTGGGGAAACGTGATAGACAATATAAACAAAGTGTCCCCCGGGGCCAGGTTCCCTCATCCCGCTCATGCCATAAAAACCAGAGCTTGACTCCCTTCTCCCTGTATCCACCCCTGGTGGGTAACCAGATAAAATCACTGCATTAACACTACCTTTACGTCCTCCAACAGGAACATCTTACAGTTCTAACGTTGTTCTCGAGTTTCACTTACAGTGACAAAGTTGAACACAAAGATGAAAGTGTGTGTTTGTGTGCATGTTGTAAATAAACACCAATACCTAGTAGAGAAACACAGCCGTCTCTGGCTTCCTCTTAAGTCATAAATGTGAACTGTGCTTCGCTTTATTACAAACTTTAACAAAGTTACAGCAGTTTCTTTATTGACTCTACGCGAGAAGTATCAGTACGTCCATCTCTTGTGGTTAAAGCAAAACCCCCGTGCAGCATCGTCCCGACTATATTAGGACTGAGAGGGAAGAAGAAGCCAACGCTGCATCCAGCCACCAAACTGGCAGGTGAAGACTGATCCTCACGGTCTTACACGTTTAGTGCTCCTCACCAGAGGAGAGAAACCTTTCACATTTCTTCTAACAAGTAACTTCTCGGAACACCAGGGGCATAAAACACGAGCTGCTGTACTGGTCGTAGCCCTGGTCCCTGGTCCTGCTGGGAAGGGGGGGTTAAAACACGAATATCTACAACCGTGTGAGTAAGTGTTTATTTGGCCGTGAGGGGCCTGATTCACGTAAAGGCCGAGCGGCTCTCACCGTGAATCCCTTTGTTGGGCACGTCGTTGATGTTGAAGCCCTTGGAGCTGTAAGCGGTCCGGACTTCGTTGCAGTTCTTGGACTTCTGCTCAGTGGCGGCGAGGGCGCAGATCGCGCCGTACACACAGACGGCGAGCGCAACAGTCGTCTTCATCGCTCGGGTGGGACTGCTGGGCGCTACGACGTGAATCACGACGACCACAGACGCGATCGAGCGACGGTTACGAGATCACTGCGACTCCCGGGTTGGGTTTCCTCATGGATATAAGCGCCGTCTCTGACTCGCTCCGTAACTCCGCTTCTTTAAAGCAGTTTAAAGTTAACGAACTGCCCGATTAACTCTGGGCCTTTAGGAATTACGAATTAAATTACGAATCGCCGCGAAAAGAAAGCGAGCAGACGGCGGACGTGAGATTCGATTTTCGCTACTTTGTTCCTCGTTGTTAAAACTTTTGCGTGGAAAAAACAAAAGCGAGTCGCCAAAGCAATGCTACTAACTCACTTACGCTGAAACAAAAAAACGCTAGAAAGAGTTACTTCTGACAACGTGTTGGCTTAAAAGTATCCGCTTGGCTTTTTTTACTCCGTCCGAGGAAAATGTGTAAAGCAGAACTGAAGTTTGGGAGAAGTTTTCTCCCCTTCGCGCTGTGGTTTTAAGACGGGACGTCGGCTGGAGTCGCCGTGTGCTCGAGCGTCGCTTGTGCGCGCGTCCACGTCTCGGCGGACAGACTCGCGCGACCGCGCATCCGTGTTCCGGACAAAGAGCCGGCCGCGCGGAATACCTGGGGTGGAGCGTGGCACTGGGGACGCGCCGAGGTCAAAATGGTCTTAGAGCAGTTTAGAAAACATGAACTTAGGAACAGACGTGACACATAATATTGGCTGTTTGTTTTGCTTTGGCAATATCCATAATCTACACGGTGCTACTTAAGTGAAATATCTGAATATCTGTATGAAAGTGAATTTTGTATTGCATTAGACAACATTTGCTTGAATAATTAAATATTATCTAATACATAACTAGATAAAAACAAACACTCGATCAACTGTATTATTTTATAGCTAATGCGCTATAAAGAGATAACAAAAGACGTCTCTTTGTGTGACACTGATTCGGTCTCTGGTCACTGGCCTCAGCTCATCAAAAGAGTAACACGTGTGGTCTACTGATATATCTGCATGTCACGAAATGTGACAAAGTGCTGTGAGTTGTACGCCGTGGCCCACGGCCCACTGGCAGCTCCAGAGAGACGGAGGGAGCGGCGGAGTCTGAGTCATGCTTCCTTGCTAGTGACAGCGGTGAGCTGCCTGCTTGGCCCGCAGCTATGAGCTGCAGCCCGGATCACTGCGACGGATCTGAAATCTACAGCAGAACACTCCGACCTCGTCCACGACTCATGCGGGCACACCAACCTGAGGTCTGACAATGAGAAACGAATTAAGCGTCCTATGTTAACGTTCTTGTATCGTATGCAAGGCATATACCCCGAACAAACATTTAAGTTGTTGTTTTGGATTTTCTCACTAAAAATAATAAATACTTAACCTAATACCTAACTAGCAAATATGTACTTTTAGGATATCTAAGTCACTGTGGATACCAACTGTTATCAGCATTCTCTCTGTTTTCCAATTTCAAACAACACTTTCACATCGCTCAGCTTTCACTGAGGTAAATTTGTAAAATGTTTTTGCTTCTGTGTGAGGGTAAGAATTTTAATTGGACAGCATAACAATTTATACTGCAGTACGTAAAGAATGTAACTGCTGCGATGTCCTTGTTAAAATGTTAAAGGAAATGACGTGTCTGCTGCACGCTCCATGTCCTTGAGAACGGAAATGAGTGTGGCTAATTTTTTACTTTTCCCAAAAGGGAAGACCAGATGTATTTGTTACCTCCTCTCTTCTGATGTTGTGATAAGGCATTTGGTCCACACAAGCCAATAAAGCACGACAGACACCTAAACCTAAAAATGCCATTTACTGCTTATTTATTAACTCTTATCCAGAGTGACTTACAATGGAATTTACTGTCTGTTCACATAATGATTATTTAAATCAGAGTCATTATTTGCACTTAACATTGGGTGGGTGATCATTTTATTTTTTTGGCCCTAAATAATATTGTCCTCCATAGAGCTCCATCAACAGATCACATGAGGCTTCAACAGGTCTGGATTTGTGAAAGCATGTGTATGTTTCTTCTATGTGTGTGCATGGTCTGGGGGGGGGGGGCCCTTAGCAAAATCACATTCCAACCATTGTGTCCTCACATTCCTCAGCCTGCCCCATTCATTCTGTAAGACTGGGGCTCCAGAAGGCCTTGGCCAATGGCAAGCCGCCGAGGAGCTCTGAGGCACCGTTGACTATGGATAGATATCGGAGTGGGCCGGTGTCACTTTCAATCTGCAACAAAAGGTGAATGCTATTTGCCTCAAAACTCTTAGTAACGGCAAATCTGTAGTCCCGGCATGCCACGGTAGACAGACGGGGGGTTCAGGGCAAAAAGGAATTACGCTTTTCCCATAGATACCTTTTGGAAAAGTTTTATTGGAACAAGCAAGTGTGAAACATTTTGTTACAGTTTGATATCCCATGACAAACCACTATGACTTTACAATTGACCTACATATAGACACAGAATCATTGTTGGACATCACAAAGACAACAATGAACTGATAATATCTGTTAAAATCAGCCTAATTGATGTTCTCAATAACAGATAAATCAGTCTCCACCGAGTTTCTCAGTGCCCCCATTCAACCCCACATCATGTGGACCAGTTGACCCTCAAGTTGGGGCGTCCTCCTACGACCACTTTATTACCCTAAGAAAACATTCGACCTGCGCATTTCAATGGCCCTGTTTGTCCATTCGGCCACCCTCATTAACATTCAGAGTGTAGGCAGGAGCTGGGGTCAGTTTCCCTCTCGGCGGCCCACAGCCTGGTCTGCTCGAGTACAGAGTAGAAGACCAGAAAAGATGGGAGCAAGTGTCCAGACGCAAGGATGTGGAGACGCAGCCGTTTAGGTGGCCAGATTAGGTAGGTAATGGGGCATAACGTAGAGGATGCTAAATATGTTAGTGGAGGGGGATTAAGGTAAACACTCAAGACAAAATGAGGTGTGTTTGTTGCTGCCAGCTCGAAGCTCTTTGTGTGTGGCGCTTTGCTCAGATCAAAGGAGTCAACAGATTGAATAAAGAGTTTCTATTATGTTGATTTTGGTTGTGTGGCTTCTCACACTTTAACCGATTTATATATTTTTTTCATACAACCAATGAGGTAATTGCAGACTTAGCAGAGTAAGAGCACAAATGCACACGTAATCCTTAGTGTCATGAGCTTTAATCCAAAAACACTTCAATCTAACACGAATGCACGCAAATATGAGGTAAACCATTCAGAAACACAAACAACATTCACAGCCAATACTTGAACATGTTTATTCACTTTAAATTACATGACAACCGATAATTTGAAAACGCATGTGCAGTCACAAAGCCAGGAAACAACAACATCTTGTTGGGTTTGACACATACTTTAGATGGCCATAGCGCTCCAGATATCACTAATACTGGCCCGTTGAGGTGGCTCTATGAACATGGTCAGCTCACCAAAAGCGGAACTGGCCACTGTAACATGGTGTGAAAAACAGAAGGTGGTATCTTGAATGGCGTCTTCAGAGCTGTGGTTATCAAACAGAGAAGAAGCCAAAACTCAGAGTTGCCAAATGGTCAGTGAGCACCTCCCTCTCCTCCCACCATTACACCGTCAGCCATTAAACACCAACAGGGACTTTCTGAGCATAATTACATGACATCCAAGGACAGTTTACCATTATCTGGCGTGTAAAAAAAAAACATATTAAAGCTAAATTTGAGGAACAAATGTTTTAAATGGATTTTCATAATGTCATTTTAAAATTCGATATGTATTTGCCTCATGTGAGTTTAGAAGGAGAAGCTTATTATCTCAGCGTTTCCTGCTTATCTGTACATACAACATAAGACAATAAATGCTTTCACGATTCTTTCTCAAAGCACCTGTCCACCCAAAATGTGCAACCTTAACGCGGGCACACAGACAATAATTGTTGGCATGTAATAGATCACGTCTTGAAATAATGATGCAAATGTTGTTTATTGACCTAATTTAGGACACTGCTTCACAGTCAAAGTGGAATCTTTCTAAAGATTCTTAGAAATCAAGTGAATACTGTCCAACACTACATTTTCAACTGAACATTTGAATAAGACAATCTCATAAATAACAGGACTAGCCCTTTCTATTCCACTGTAGTTAAGACAGGCATGAATCAATCACTTGCACACAGATCTACCAAACCATTAACACAGTGGCTTGTCTTCTTAGATGCCATTGCCATGGTAACCTGTAAGCATAAGCAAAGACCAGGGTACTACATCTAGGGGTCTCTCGACAGACCGAACCTTTAATCACCAAGCTATAATACCCAGCTCATTAGAAAGGTTTACAGAGATGTAGCGGTTGGAGAACAGACATGTTGTATGACATGTTTCCAGTGAGAGGTTTCCAATGAGCAAAAGACACAGAGAGAGAGAGAGAGAGAGAGACGGAAGGTGAGAAAGATAGCACAACTGTGAAAAGGAAAGTTACTATTCCAATAAAACATTATTTTTTGCAAATGTAACACAGCTGGGTGTCACCCTGCAGAGAGAGGCTTTCACAACAACACAACAGTGCCTTGATCTCCTCCAAGGGTCATTTACTGCACAGGAAATGAGTGACAGAAGTGTGTGTGTGTGTGTGTGTATGTGCATGCGTGTGTGTTAATGTGTGTATGAGTGTGTGATGTTTGTCTGTGTACCTGCCTGTGTGTGTTTATTTAAAATCTGAGCCCACCAGAGAAGCACCATATTTCCTTAGACCCTATTAGTCACAGTTCTTACTTCTCAAGAAAGTCTATTAAATCACAAAAGCAGGACCCCTATTGAAAACAGAAGGTTAGGTCCGTGCACACACGAGGCTCTGGCCATTGTGCAAAACCTTGTGAGGACACCAGATAGGAAATGATGTCTATAGCATGGAACACAAACACAAGTTGACATGTTAACGTTTATGCAGTATTCGTCTTTCTCTGTGAGATACTCCGTTTAATGGTTTGGCAACTGCACAGGTCCTCATGGAAGTAGAAAAAACAATAAATCAAAGTTCCGTTTGTTAATAAGACTGCAGATAGCGTGCGACACTGGACAGCGAATTCTCTTTCCTCATCTTGATCGTTTAATCGTCCTTTCAAGAAAACCTTTTAGACGCAGGGGCAACTGCACCGTCCAGTCGAGTCACGGACCCAGTCGAGTCACGGACCCAGTCGGAAGGACGGCGAGCAGTAGATGGGGAGGAATACTGAAGGGGGGGTCAAACGTCTGGGAAGGTTCACTGAAGTCCGAAGAGGAGGAGGATGATGATGGTCAGCAGGAGGAAGAGTGCAGGCCCGCGGGCCACAGGCGCTGCCCCGGGCGCGGCCGCAGCTCCGTGCGAGTCCGTGGCCAACCTGGGGGTCAGGAGCAGCTCGTGCAAGGTGAGGTCGTCCATGGCCAAATTATCTGCCAGGTCTGAAAGACAGAGAGACAGGCAACGTTAACCGTATAATATATAACTGAACAACGGCGGTTATGTTGTATCACCTGAAAGAGGAAAAGGGGAATGTAGAGGTTTTGACCTTTACGGCAGGAAGAAACCAGCACTCAACACACTCCCCGCTGAAACAGAACCTGGAAAAGCTCCTTCCCATAAACGTTGTCATTGCCGGTACTGATTTACGGTTCTGTGAAGCAGTCCGGGCCAAAACAAACACCCCCGTGCATCCCAAGCTGAACAGACAATTGTAACATGCTGGAGACTCCATGAAACAGGAGCGCCACGTGATCCAAAAACAACCCAGGCCTCCGCACACCTATCTGGGTGTGAGCGGTACTGTCGTGACTCGTAAGAACCGCACACTGGATGCGACGACTCCCACAGTCTCCCTCAGGCTGGACGACACGGCTCCTCTCCTCAAACGGAGACTAAAACAACTTTTCAATTTACGTTAGCATCTCATGCTGAGACACACGGGCTGGGAAATGGGCCACGAGGGAGTCACAAATATGAAAAGTGAGTTATGAGAGAAGGCCAGAGGATATTAGTAATAAAGGATCACGAAGGAGAGGCACTCCAGCTATGTGAGGAAGAGGGTCCCGTCAAGCCCGCTGTGGAGCACCTCATTCCTCATTCTCTCCAAGACTACACATACCGAGTGTATACACACACACACACACACACACACACACACACACACACACACACACACACACACACACACACACACAGCGTGCACTTACACATGCATCCCCACACACACACTCACACACGCCCGCCCACACACACACACACACACACACACACACACACACACACACACACACACACACACACACACACACACACACACACACACACACACACCCTCTCCCCCTTCAGCAGCACATTTCTCACATACCTTTCTGCTCTCTCTAAGTAGCACTCACACCCCAGAGCTCCACTGTATGCCAGACACAACATCTACACAACAGACATAATGCTCATCAAACCACATACACATAGACAAATACACAAAAAAAAGGATCCAGTCATATTTATCCATCAACGCATATCTCAGAAATCCAAAACCACAAGCATCAATTCACAACACATACAGGCCTTAGTACATCTTAGTACAACCCTCACAAAAGATACTGCAATATCATAGTCTCACATGCAGAGGAGTTAAATACATTGTTCAAACCCTGCTCCGCTATGCCATTTAACGAAATGGAGACGTCTGCTCCCAAACCACAAGTCCACTGGCCACTCACCCCTTCAGCTACCGTCGCCCACAGAGGGACTACGGCCCCGCGGGGAGGACGTGCCGTGCTGGGATGGGGGAGACGGCCAAGCCTGAGCCTTAAGCTCCACCGGGGGCATGCGGTGGCAACCCAGCCCAGGCAGAAGAGCGGTGTGGCGGGGGCAGCTGGGGTCTGGGCTCAGGGGCTGCGTGCTGGGGGCTGGGGTCTGGCCTCAGGGGTAGCCTGGCGCTACAGAGGCCCGGTTCGGGGCAGCCGAGGCACACGGGAAGAGGGTGAACAAATAAAGCATGAGCCCTGAACGCTCGCCGAGATCTCTTTGCCATTACGGCAGTACTTGAACGCGAGCCAGGTGGCAGTTAACTTTCTCCTTCCTCTCTGTCCAGCGCCAGGCCACCACTCGGGGCATTCCTCTGGCCCTGAAAGTCGGATCTGTCATTGTGACAGCGCCACACTGTACCGCCAGTCCAATTAAAAACAGAGGTGCAATTCGATATAGCTTTTATATACACTACACCCTGGCCCAGGAGAAGTGCACCCATACGAATAAAACGCCAGATCCTGAGCACGTGTGTGTGCGAGCATTGTTCGGCGTGTAAGGGAGAAAGCATGGCGAGGTCTGAGAGGGTGTGAATCACTCGGGAAAAATCTTGGCATCCGCCGAGATTCAGTAACTCACACAAACACAATGACAAGGGGGGGGGGGGGCAGATGTAGGCTGATGGTGAGCAACTCCACACACACGAGGGGGTGTCAGAGAGGGGGTCACGTACCACGACCCTTCCACCCAAGTGGACGGGGAGGGGGCCTACGGAAACAGGCTTCACGTCCCTGTTCGCCGTTCCTCAACAGCGGGACTAATAATATCCGGTTACAGTCGGGCCACAAACACCTGTGTGTGGGTGGGGGTGTGTGTATGTGTGTGTGGGTGGGGGTGTGTGTATGTGGGTATGTCAGAGACAAAAGGAAGATGTTGAGGAGAGACCCGCACTTCGCAGCCGGAGCTCGAGCGGTCAGCAGGACGGATTAACAGATTTATGGGGGTGAATGTGTCTAATGTGGAACAGTCTGACACGGCAGTGCGGCGGAGTGTTCTGGGCTCCCGGACCCGCCCGTCCTCCACAACCCTCCCCTGCTCGGCTATCACTTTTCGAGAGGATCACACCCCAGGGGTCAACGCCATGCCAGCGTGGTCTGGCTGGCGTTATCACAGAGTTACGAGCTCCAGTTACCGCTGCGGGTGAAAGGTCAAAAGGCAGCCATTGACTGCTAACGGTGGAACAGAAGAGGCTCGATTCTGGAAGTGCATTACATTACACACAGAGGGACACAGAACACAGACGAACAACAAACACAGGTTCTTCGGGTTTACTGCAGGCCCACTACAGCGGAGAACAGAGGGACACTACAGGGCTTGTGCAGAGTGGACCGGAGAAGTAATTTTGCTTGTAATCCTGGGACCCTTAGCCGGGGGCGATTTCAAATGTCATTTGTGTAGACAGATTTATTCAAACATTAAAGAGCGGTTTCACAATGCACTGTCGGCACGCAGCTCTTTCTAATCAATTAGATATGCATTACTCATTCCCACAAAAAACCCAACGACCCAAAGCATCGTCTCACGGCTAAACGCAGT
>NC_135221.1:5085738-5088238 GCF_052324685.1 Brachyhypopomus gauderio | reverse complement strand
CTTTCACTACCTGTGAGCAGACGGCCGAGTCACACCCCCCCCCCCCCCTCCAGCTCAACACCCGCCTACCCCCCCCCCCACCCCCCCCCCCCCAATCCCCAGAGACGCAGCCACACTGACAGACATGATGCAGGTAGCCGTCTGGAGCCAATTTGCTACGTCAGAAAGTTCTCGCTCATGTAAATAAAGTTCTTAAACAAACAAGCGTGTTTTCAGGCGAACTCTTGTGAACGGAGCAGGCTCCCCGAGGATTATGGGAAAGATCATCAGGATTTGTTTAGGCTCTTTTCCTTTTTTTTCATTTTTTTGGTCTTCATACAGTTCAAGTCAGATTTTCCCACAATCATGCTATAGCGCGGTGGAAATCAGCGAGGCTTCTCTCCGCAAGATCTCGATTATATTAAACGATGAAGGGAGACCGGATTAAACTCCCAGCCGCAGGCCTGTATGGGTTAAAGCAGTAAAGTCCTTGAAAGCATCCACACAGGCCATCCATCTCAAACTCATGCACATCAGGCCAGATGCTGCTTACACAGATGGCGGTTGACTCTCATTATTTCTGCTAGCGGGTGTGTGGTTGGATGTTTGTGTGTGTGTGTGTGTGTTTGGATACGAGTGCAGGGAGAGGCCGATGTTTATAAGCTCCGGGAGAAGTGAAGCAACGCCACAGAACGCTCCGGATCCAGTGCGGTGTTTCCCAAGGCAAACTTCCTCCCGCTCCGATCAGGATGATTTGCAGATGAGATGATGCCGCCAACGTGCCTTCGTCCCCGGGGGGAGAACAAACCATCTGCTTCATTTCGCTTTAATGATCTCATTTTCCGTACAGGCCCTAAACCAGCCGGAATCAGAGCGTCCGCTCCTGTAGGTACGCGGCACCTGACCAGGCTAACCTCCTGCCACCCATCCGGGCCAACAGACTCGGGGAACCCAACTGAAGCTGTCCAGGTACCGGACTGGACACTTACACTGTATATACTTTTTTGTACAGACCAGAGCTTCTAGAAATTACTGGAAAGAATGAAAAGAAAATGCTTTTTTGAGCTCTAACCAAAATATAATTGATTTGTTATTACCACATGATACCAATAACTACAACTTCAGATGTTTGATGCAAGGTTTATATTAATGTAATGCATCTGTTTAATAGACTAATGTTATTATGGTTGTTAATACAATACACATTGACATACACTTCAAAATATTGAGTACACAGGTTGTAAAAAAGCTAGGTTTGGTTATACACTATAAACACTACTTTCAAACAGTAATTAAAGAGAAACAATATCATTACAACATACAAAATTATATGTGCAACCTATAGACTGCAGAGTCATAGAATATACACAGATTTCTGAAAGAAAAACTCGGTCACTTTGTTTCTCTGTCTGCGCTTTAAAATCACGTGTTTCCAGATGAATTTGGTTTCTAGTATACTCGACATGTGCGCTGTGTGTCAGTCCTGGCACCTGGACTAGTACATTCTTCACATCTGCGCACCAAACACTGTGTCCACACACACACACACACACACACACACACACTCACACTGCTTGCCATTAGGCAGGCCTGCCAACTATGCGTCTGTTTACAGGTATGCCAGGCAGCGGGTGAGCCCGGCCTTTGTGAGACACACGGTACCCATCAGGTTCTGTGGGTCAGAGGTGCCACATGGAGCCTGTTAGCATTCCAGCCACTAAAATGGAAGAAGGATGGGAACAGGCCAGAGTGTTTTGAGAGGAGAGAGTGTGTGTGTGTGTGTGTGTGTGTGTGTGTGTGTGTGTGTGTGTGTCCATCTCTGCCCCTCACTCTTCCCTCTGTCGTGTTCATCCTCCCCCTCTCTCTCACCACGGGGGGGTAAATGTGTAGCAGGCCTGTGGTTCGTGCAGGGTGTGGGCTCTCACGGCACACGCCTCACATCATACCCATAATTCCCCTCTGCAAACCTCCGCCCGGCGATAAAGCTCCAAAGAGGCCGATCCTCCGCCCGCATTCCCCCGCGAACGTGACCGTCTGCCAGGGGCCGGTGAACAGGAGCCTCTCGGACCCCAGGGGCCCAAAGTCCTCGCCCACCCCGCCGATCCAGGCTTCTGGTGACGACCCAGATTCCCTCGTCTATCTCCTTGATGAAGTGTGAGTGTCATGAGATGGGGATATGGATCCTAAAAGCAGGGTCATCCTTCAAAACAGACGCTTCACTCTGCTTCACAGAGAGGGATTAGACAAGGTTGGGCTGAGACAAGAGCAGTGAAGAAGTAGGAGAGAGAGAGAGAGAGAGAGAGAGAGAGAGAGAGAGAGAGAGAGAGTGGGTGTTGGAAAATGGCTAACAGGAACAGGGAACAGGCTAACAGTATCCAGGAACAAGCTCAGAGCATCCAGGAAGGAGATGAAGTCCAGCAAGAAGCATGAGGGAGCTTTGGATTTTGATGCCAAGTTCTATTTAGAGTATAGTCCAAAGTATATATTAGAGTACTGTGCATGTCGAGTACAGTTTAGTATA
>NC_135221.1:4893238-5083238 GCF_052324685.1 Brachyhypopomus gauderio | reverse complement strand
TCTCACTCCCTCTGCCGTGTTTGCTCAGCTGGGCCAGGTCAGTCTGCCCATATCTCACTCCGCGCTCTCTTGCCTTTAACCTGGTATTCTTTGCCCGTGTTTGGTGCCTTTTGCGTTTGTTACGGTTTGTTGGTTCTACAGCACTTTGTTTCGCATCAAAGCGAGCGTCTCCCCCCGTTCCAGTGTTTGCTTCTCTCTGATAATAAGAATTCCAAAAGGTTACTGATAAAGGAAAGGTACCCATTACCCGTGAGAGAGAAGGCAATGCGTAGATTGCATGTTTAAACGTAGCACTAAACATTTGCCAGTTCATTAAAAGCTGACGTATGAACTGTTGAGGTTGCCGAATTAGTCGAATTTTAAGTTACTACAAATTATTTAGTAACTACACTGACAAAAAGGTAGTTCCAGGACGGACGAGTCACCCGTGGACGGGTCTCTTGGGACGGTCAGACTGGCGGTCAGTGGGATGTAGACACGACAACAGTGATGTTTGCATTAGTGCTCCCTGAACCCGTCGAATGGTGTAATTAAGCGTGTAATGGACCACTCACAGGCAGTGGGAGCGCGTACGGCTCAGGTGGCAGCGTGCGACTCACCTGCAAAGATACGCAGGCGTTTACGGCGCGCCGGCGGGCCGAGCCCGGAAAAACCGGCGCACTCGTCTTCGTCATCGCAGTCGCCACTCTCCAGACCTTCGTCTTCCTCGGTTCTTTGGTTCTGTCCATTGGGATGCCTTCTTGCAGCGCCCCCTTCAGGACGAGCTCGCCATCGTTTCTCCGGAGACGTCACCACCCGTAACAGCTGGTGGGAAACATGACAGACGGTTTTAAAAGAGATTTCCATCCAACTGATATCTGCATATCACACCTACATCACTCCTATAGTGACGTTCAGACATGCATGATTCATACGGATCCTCTCAAACATCTCAGTAGTTGTTGGTCCATAGAGCCACGTGGCTCAGATCTCAGCAAACATCCAAATCACCCTTTCACAATTCAGGGATGTTTGCAATGTAAATCAAAGTCACGGACCTGTTACTGCTAACAGTCACATATCTACATTCTCTCCACTAAGTTATTGCTGGTGAGAAATAACTTTTGACCATCGTTTACACAGAGACGTGCAGTTTGTTGACGGGAGGCGTCTCCTCCGTGCGCAGTCTGACCGCCGTGTGTTGTTGCTGGCTCACGTCGTGAGTTATTATATTTGTACGACTTGAAATATGAGCAAGACGGCACCAGCATCGTGCGCACTCAGAGTTCAGTGAACCTGGTTACGTCTTTACATGTCATTACAATATGAAAAGGTCAAAATCGCCCTGACCAATTAAACACATTTTATTTTTAATGCGTTTGCTTTTCAGGATTTCCTGATTCTAATCTGTAAAGCTGTAATTAAGGGGTTTCGAGTGTTCACATGCTTTGAAGTACAAATAAAAGTCATTTCATTTATGACGTATGGTAGAACAAACTGGTTGTTAGTGAAAACACAAAACACTCAAAAGGCCATTCACAAGAAGCTTCCCAGTCAGGAGCAAGAATTTCCCATAATTCCAACAGCACACAGCGGAAGTATGAATATGTGTTTATGTGTGTAACACATGTAGTATTCATTTACCGCTTGATGGATCAAGTGATTCCTTTCAAAGTCATTCCAGAAAGAATGAAAGAGCAATAATCTCTTTGTACTGTAAATTCTAAGATGGGAAAGCTAGGGGGGGGGGGGGGGGATGAATGTTCAATGAGTTTACTATAATAAACAAATTCTGCTCTTTGCCAAAGTAAATTTCTTCTGCATTTGCTTTCATCTTTCCATTTTCTCCCTCTTTACTGATTTGCTTCCGGTGTGCTGACACAAGCTTGTTGCTGGGTTGTTTCCGTTCTGTGCATTGTTTTCGTCCACAGGAGAAAATTGGGATCAGATGGGCCATGTTCTGGATGAAGGGGGCGATCTCCATCAGATGGGCCATGTTCTGGATGAAGGGGGCGATCTCCATCAGGACAGGGTAGCAAAACAACACAACGTAGACACAACCTACATAACGTAGCAAAAACAACACAAGGAGTCCTAACCGTCCAGGTTGATAACCATCCAATCCCGTCATGGAACGAGTCGAACGGCCTCTTTAATCATCCAATCCCACTGGAGACTGAGATTGAATGGCCACACAAAGTTCTCCACACTGCCCATCTCAGCTTTTAACAGCGGCCCAATCTCCAGAGGTCAGCGAGGACAGGCGTACGACACACTCCACACAGGCCTCCACCAGAGCCCCCCACACAGGCCTCCACACCGGCCTAGACACACCTCCACCAGGGCTGCACACACACCTCCACCAGGGCCCCCCACACACACCTCCACACCGGCCTAGATACACCTCCACCAGGGCTGCACACACACCTCCACCAGGGCCCCCCACACACGCCTCCACACCGGCCTAGACACACCTCCACCAGGGCTGCACACACACCTCCACCAGGGCCCCCCACACACACCTCCACACCGGCCTAGATACACCTCCACCAGGGCTGCACACACACCTCCACCAGGGCCCCCCACACACACCTCCACACCGGCCTAGATACACCTCCACCAGGGCTGCACACACACCTCCACCAGGGCCCCCCACACACGCCTCCACACCGGCCTAGATACACCTCCACCAGGGCTGCACACACACCTCCACCAGGGCCCCCCACACACGCCTCCACACCGGCCTAGACACACCTCCACCAGGGCTGCACACACACCTCCACCAGGGCTGCACACACACCTCCACCAGGGCCGCACACAAACCTCCACCAGGGCCGCACACAGATCCAACATAGGCCTCTTCCAGGGCCGCACACAGGCTCCATTCAGGCCCAGATCCCGGGGCACACATGGCCCCTTCTCTGCCTCCAGCAGCATCTCAGCCTGGTTGGCCACAGGTAGTAAGAGAGAACACTGGCTCTTTCAAGAAGGCAGCTCACCAGGGCTCACGACACCCAGGCAGCTCACCAGGGCTCACGACACCCAGACAGCTCACCAGGGCTCACGACACCCAGACAGCTCACCAGGGCTCACGACACCCAGGCAGCTCACCAGGGCTCACGACACCCAGGCAGCTCACCAGGGCTCACGACACCCAGGCAGCTCACCAGGGCTCACGACACCCAGACAGCTCACCAGGGCTCACGACACCCAGGCAGCTCACCAGGGCTCACGACACCCAGGCAGCTCACCAGGGCTCACGACACCCAGGCAGCTCACCAGGGTTCACGACACCCAGACAGCTCACCAGGGCTCACGACACCCAGACAGCTCACCAGGGCTCACGACACCCAGACAGCTCACCAGGGCTCACGACACCCAGGCAGCTCACCAGGGCTCACGACACCCAGGCAGCTCACCAGGGCTCACGACACCCAGACAGCCACATGAGGGAAGGAGGAGCCCCCCGATGGAGCCGAGCCCAGAGGGCAGTGTATAGAGCATCGGTGATCGTCTCTCTGCCCTAGATCGCGTTTTCAGGAAGGAATGACATTTTAGCCTCTGTGGCTTGATCCGCGTGGCACGTGTGCCAGAGACGTTTACACGTGGCTCCTAATTCCATGCTGAAGACTGTTGCCAAGCAACGGCAGGAGCTGTGTCGGCCTCCAAAACAAATGGCAAAGCAAACGGTAGTAAAGCCAGAAGCTGTGGTGGGTGGAGTTTAAAAATAGACCCGCCCACCACCAAAGGAAGGCAGAAGTGGGAAGGAGAAGGAAAACTTTCCCTGCCAGGACTGTTCCATCAACACACACACACACACACACACGCACACACACACGCACACACACACGCACACACACACAAGAGGAAATGGGGAAGTATCAAAAATAATGACAAACATCCCCAAAAAAACACCAAAAAGACAAAGTGCAGAACTAAGCGCTAATCCCAACCTCTACTCCAGGTCTTCTAACTCCCCACCAATATAATCACAGTGTCACTGCTGCACACAAAAGCCCCGTTTACAGTAGGAGCCCCAGTCAGAGCTCCACACTGCTCCTTCTCCTGCAACATGAACGGACATGTTTCACCAACCCCCAACTAACCACAACACATAGTGCAGAGGTGGTGGCTGAGCGGCAGACGTCCCGTGGGGCAGACGTCCCGTGGGGCAGACGTCCCGTGGGGCAGACGTCCTGGGCTGTGCTGGACCAGGCCTGTGGTTTGATCCTGCATGTCACTCTGTGTCACCCCCCCCCCCCACCCTCAAACAGGGTCAAAATGTGGATATTCTTCCTTGCATGAAACCATGGGTTTTGTGTGTGTGTGTGTGTGTGTGTGTGTGTGTGTGTGTGTGTGTGTGTGTGTGTGTGTGTGTGTGCGTGCGTGCGGGAGGATGCATACAGACAACAATAGCCCCAACTACGCTTTCTGATCGGAATCGGTCTGTACATGGTCTCACTTTAGAAGGTGGACACGTCTGGACATGTGCAAAACCTTGAGGGCCTCCAACGTCCTGTGAGCTGGAGATACAGTACAGCTCTGCTGGCTCCTGGCCGAGCTCGAGGACTGACCAGCTCACATAAAGCACTACTGTGTTTTCATCCAGAGCAGAAAAACACCAGCAGGACTCGTAAGACTTTACTAAATAATGTTAATAATCAAATAAGTGAAAACTTGCTGTTTCTTGTTGCCGTTTTGTTTTTATTTGTTTGACTGGCAAACTCCTGCATTCTTCACATCGTTATATTATGAGCTGAGATTTATAGTGTATTCATCTGCTCGGTGATATGAAATTAAACATGAATGCACATGCATGCGCACGCGTGCACACAGACACACCAATAATGTCTAAGAGAGGAAAAACGTGTTGATGGTAATACAGAACAGTATTAATGCTGATCTGATAAAGGAAAACAAGAAATTTTTATGGTCTGCATCACTGAAAAACCACCACAGCACACACACACACACACACACACACACACACACACACACACACACACAAATCTATTCTACTGCGCCGCCACTGCCTATCGGTTAGGCCAGCCTGTCGGTTAGGCCAGGCGGTGGAAAGACAGAGAGAGAGAGAAAGAGAGAGAGAGAGAGAGAGAGAGAGAGAGAGAGAGAGAGAGAGAGAGAGAGGTGGGACAGGGGTGGTGTGACTGTTCCACTGTGCATATAAAACTGGGTGTGTACTAGTCTCAGAATTATCATTCTCTATCCTCATCTTTCTGGGTCAGATCTAAAGTGAATTTTTAGAATGCTAAGCTTTCTCTTTGTTAAACCTTACAGTAAATAGAGATTGGATTTTATTTAATAAAATCTTTCAATTTTATCATATCGTAATAGAAAATGAAAGTAATTTAAAATGTTTACAGAAAAAATAAGGATTTTATTGTTTTTTTTTTAAGACTGTGTTTCTTTTTTAGACATCACACTTGAAAACTCCAGCCGAATGTAAATGCCGACAGGTCAGCAATAAACACACTTGTTTGCTAGATGTAAACGCGGGGTTGAATAAATCCCCACATCTGATCCGTGTGCCGGCGGCTAAATCTGATTAGCAACCGAAGACAGCCCCCCGCTTGTCTGACGCTCCACTTCCTGCAGTCATATGGCCTGCTGAGACCTGGTCCACATCACCAGACCTTCTCCCCCGACACACACCCAATCGTCTCATGATCTGGTGTAAGAGACAACACAGCAGCCCACGTTAAGGGCTTGCTGAAAGTGAAAATGAGCAGTGCTATACTACCAGTCAAAAGTTTGGATACACCTTACTGTTTATTTTGAAATTTTCATTATTTTCAACATTAAACAAACAGAAAAAATACCAAGCCCATGATAGAACACATTATTATGCTCTAATAAACAAATATCAGCTAACTTAGATCTCAGAGTCTTTGAAGTAACTATCCAAAGTTACTTTGGTAGTGTATTTCTGATGGGGTTCTCACCTTCATTATAGATGCATTAGGACCTTGTTTATCCATGACGGAGCCATCTGTGAGTAACAGAGGTGTGTGTTTTGACCCTTCTTATCGTTCCTGTGTGTGATCTCCTCCCTCCCCACCCCTCCTTTCTCCCTCTTTACTCCCTGTAGTTGTGAGGGTTTCAGGTTGGGCTTAGAGGCCCTCGCAACACGGCACATGAGAGGCGGAGGAGTGTGTGAACCTCACGGGGAAACCCTCTGATGACCCAGTTCAAACAGGAAACAGGAAGTGGGACCTCTGACCCAGCTGAGCGAACCCCCCGCTGCACTCCCTGGTGAGGGGCCACTGACGGTGGGTGGCGAGAGCTCACCGTACCCCCTGCTGGCGAGGCTGCGGTATAGCGGCGAGACACGACAAGGGGCTGGGGGGGGGAACAGCCGCTCTGGCAACACGGAGGGGAGGCTTCGGTTACACGGCAGCCTGAGAACGCCAAATGCCACCTGCAAGCTTCTTCCTCTCCCTCTACCAGCAGGGGAACCAGTGGCGGAAGCTTCCGGAAACGCACCTCCGGGAAACGCCCGCGGGGCAAGGATCACAGCGAGCTGTCGTTGGTGGGACACGTGCGAGGAGCGTCACTCAGAGGACGAGGAACGATCCTGGCTGAGGAGAAGTGTGAGCGTGTGTGGATGTAGACCACAGAAACACGGCTCACCGTCAGGAAGCAGATGTTAGAAACCTCAGTGTGTGAGGACGATTACTGTTTCCTTAGCAGAATTCCAGCCATCTGCTAGCTGACACAACCTCACTTCTTTGATTCTGGTCCTGGTTTCAGTTTGCAGACATAGGAACAACACCGCAAGGCAGTGCGAAGCGTTAACACTCTCCCTATTAGTTCCTATGTTCTTGAAGGAGAACATGGAAGCTAGTTTGTCCTTGACACTGAACACATCAATTCTGACATGCTAGTGACTCAGAGTTAGCTCCCACATGAACAGCACACTGGTGGTGGAGGGGGGGGGGGGGCACACTTGGCCTGCTGTGTGGTAATTGCAGTCTGTCGGGTGGCAAGGGTGTGGGAGTTGGAAGGGGGGGTGGGGGGGGGGGGGTTGTTGGGCCCCTGAGCTTGGAGGGGGGGGGAGGGGTCTGGGGGGGGAGGCAGACTGAGAAGGCGACTCATTAGCAGGAAACTAATTGGGAGGAAAAGACCCCTCACATGTTCTGTCTGACCTCCTAGCCAGCAGGGGAGAGAGAGACAGATAGAAAGAGGGGGTTGGAGGAGAAGAGAGCAAGAATGTGAGAACGAGTGGAGGGGTAAAAAGAACCTGGGGGGGGGGGGGGGCAACAGAAAGTTGGAGTAAAGAAAATAAAGCCAAAGGATGCAGGGGTGGGAAAGCAAAGGGCAAGACAATCAGGCAGGGGGGAGAATTTGTGGGTTCCCCCATATGAACCTAAGGGAGAACAGGTAATGGGTAGACGGGGGCGGAGACAGGGGCGGGGACAGGGGCGTTAGAGAGTCAAAGAATAAGAATTGTTATATTTGTATGTGACATGTGTGAGGCACAAAACAGACAAACACATAAATGCTACCTAAATACAACTATAAACAAACATTTAAAATCCATTATAAAATCAAAGTAAATAAGACCGCAGGTTTATAAAGGATCATGGGGCGTATATATGGTCTGGCTCTGTGGAGACACGTGAGGAGGGGCAGTTCTGATTTAGGGGTTGAGACTTTACCCCCTTACTGTACTTTACTGTACTTTACCCCCTTACTTTACCCCTCTGGTGTCATGGGAGGTCAAACATCCCGCATTTAGATCAGATGTAACTCTTGATTCGAGGAACTCTCATGTCAGAATCATGGCTAGACTGCCATCTAGACTGCGTTTGTTTACACGGATGTGCACATGTGACTGGATGTGCACGTGTGACTGGATGTGCACGTGTGACTGGAAAATGCACGTGTGACTGGATGCGTCTGTGAATATTCTTAGAGCCATTTTGGACCTCGTGCACACGTGTGCACTCTTTTATATTTAAATGTAACAGGAAACCACCTGGATCACCTTTAAACCTTTTTGGGACAAACAGGCTTGAACTTCTGTTTGCGTGCGGTCTTAACAACTCTTGCTGAGTGACCACAGATGGTTAAATGCAACTTTAAAGTATGAACGATACTACAGTCACCAACGAAAGAGCACGTCAAAACACCCATCGCTTCGGCGCCGTTTTCTGTAAACGAGGAGGTTGGCTGATGTCAAATGAAGTTGATAGAACGGAGGCTACAGGCATGAGGTGGCCTTGAGATCAGTCACAGCAATGCAGAGAGCACGACTGAATGAGCATCACATTTCCCACTTTCACACAAACGATACGCCTCCCAGCCTCCCTGTGCAAACAACCCAGTCCGGCCCGGATCAGGTGAGCGAACAGAAATGTCGGGCGGACAGGGCGGGCTACGAAGGAGCCCGGCCGCCTCGTCTACAAAGGGGATTTTGTGTGTTACCAGGGATCTGCAGAGGTTCTCTAGCAGGGTTGTTGGGTTTGGGCCGAGCTGTGGTTGTGAAGGTGCCTGTGTGTTTTGTGTAGATGTGTGTGAGTGTGGACGTGGTGCTGGGCGGTGGGGACCAGGGCAGGATGTGAGACCGACCTCTGGAATGTGGAGCACTTGTCCCAACACCCCCAACCCCACCCACCCGATTTACCAAAGTTACCTGCAGCTTACACTCTGATCCTGGATCTAATTAGGAGTGAGGGAGAATGGGGGAGAGAGAGAGGGAGAGAGAGAGGAGGAATGAGGGAGAGAGGAAGAAAAAAAAAGACAGAGAGAAAGAGAGGGAGTCGGGAAGAGGCAGAGAGGGAGAGAGAGAAAAAGAGAGAGAGGGGAGGAATGAGGGAGAGAAAGGGAGAGGGTGAAAAAAGATGGATGGAGAGAAAGAGAGGGAAGAGGCAGAGAGAGGTAGAGGGGGTGGGGAATGTGGGAGAAAAAGAGTGAGAGAGAGAGAAAGAGAGAGGGAGTAAGGGAGAGAGAGAAAGAGAGAGATCTGTGGGAAATGGACAGGACTGGGGTGTGTCACATACAACCCAGCACAGATGGAGTCAGAACGCTAGGAAGGAGAGAGGAGACAGGAAGTGGTCAGAGGAGGAAGCAAGAAAGAAAAGGGCTTAAAGGAGAGGAAGAGAATGAGAGAGAGAGAAAGAAAGAGAGAGAGAGAATGAGAGAGAGGCAGAAGGGACAAAACAGAAAGTAAGATAGTGTCGATAGAGTCCAGGATCTGTCCAGGATGAGGGACAGATGTAGCTAGTCCCTCTCTGGCCACTACTCTTGTTGCAAATTAATAAGATCTATTTAGTTTTCACTGCACATCCTACCACACACACAGTCCCTCCTGTCCAACACATCCTACCACACACACAGTCCCTCCTGTCCAACACATCCTACCACACACACAGTCCCTCCTGTCCAACACATCCTACCACACACACAGTCCCTCCTCTCCTGTCCACCTCATCCTACCACACAGTCCCTCCTCTATGTCCAACACATCCTACCACACACACAGTCCCTCCTGTCCAACACATCCTACCACACACACAGTCCCTCCTCTCCTGTCCAACACTTCCTACCACACACACAGTCCCTCCTCTATGTCCAACACATCCTACCACACACACAGTCCCTCCTGTATGTCCAACACATCCTACCACACACAGTCCCTCCTCTCCTGTCCAACACATCCTACCACACACACAGTCCCTCCTCTATGTCCAACACATCCTACCACACACACAGTCCCTCCTGTATGTCCAGCACATCCTACCACACACACAGTCCCTCCTCTATGTCCAACACATCCTACCACACACACAGTCCCTCCTCTCCTGTCCAACACATCCTACCACACACACAGTCCCTCCTCTCCTGTCCACCTCATCCTACCACACAGTCCCTCCTCTATGTCCAACACATCCTACCACACACACAGTCCCTCCTCTATGTCCAACACATCCTACCACACACACAGTCCCTCCTCTCCTGTCCAACACATCCTACCACACACACAGTCCCTCCTGTCCAACACATCCTACCACACACACAGTCCCTCCTCTCCTGTCCACCTCATCCTACCACACAGTCCCTCCTCTATGTCCAACACATCCTACCACACACACAGTCCCTCCTGTCCAACACATCCTACCACACACACAGTCCCTCCTGTCCTGTCCAACACATCCTACCACACACACAGTCCCTCATCTCCTGTCCAACACATCCTACCACACACACAGTCCCTCTTCTATGTCCAACACATCCTACCACACACAGTCCCTCCTGTCCAACACATCCTACCACACACACAGTCCCTCCTCTATGTCCAACACATCCTACCACACACACAGTCCCTCCTCTCCTGTCCAACACATCCTACCACACACACAGTCCCTCTTCTATGTCCAACACATCCTACCACACACAGTCCCTCCTCTATGTCCAGCACATTCTACCACACACACAGTCCCTCCTCTATGTCCAGCACATCCTACCACACACACAGTCCCTCCTCTATGTCCAACACATCCTACCACACACAGTCCCTCCTCTATGTCCAACACATCCTACCACACACAGTCCCTCCTCTATGTCCAGCACATTCTACCACACACACAGTCCCTCCTCTATGTCCAACACATCCTACCACACACAGTCCCTCCTCTCCTGTCCAGCTCCACACATGGCTTACACATCTTACATGTTTGACTGAAAGGCTCCAGAATCAAAGGCCAGTCAGATAATTGCGGTGTTTTGACCCGAGCTGCAGTGTGCGGTGTGGGACAGTCTGCTCTCTGCAGTAATCCAATACTCTGGGAATCCCAACAGATGGTCTCAATGACGGCAAAAATGGCAAAACGCGTTGTACAAATATTAAAATCTAATTTGACAATCAGGGAACGGGAAACTGTACACCAGTGAGTCTGCAAGCAACATACATGTACGCACGCACACACACACACACACACACACACACACACACACACACACACACACACACACACACACACACACACACACACACACACACACACAGACACACACACACACACACACACACACACACAAAATCTGCTAATTTTGGCAGAATTTTGTCGTACAAATATTAAAATCTAATTTGACATACAATAGAAGGGAAAACTGCATACAAGTATAAAGAACAGCCACACAAACACAATTACATACATACATATATACATAATACACTAGGAGAAATCATTCTGAAGCTAAATATTTGAGTCACGCTGGTGTAAAGGAAACGCCTGCATAAGCTGCACTACGGCCCAAACCACAGAATGATGAAGCAGGGAATAAAACCCAGTGTCTGGACTACTGGTGCCTGCGTGGTCGTGTTCTCCCATCCTGACTAGATCTAATCTACATTAGTTCAAGCAAATGATACATAATCACGTTAAATATTTGGCTCTTTAACCAATATCTAGGGTTAGGATTATTGTCAACAACAAACTAATTCCAAACACAGCCACAGTGTTTCCATGGAAAACTCTTGCATTTAATCGTTTGCTGTTTTAATCACTGTTGCTTTGTTGTTGTTTTGCAATTGTAACCCAAATTGCTTTAACATGCAACCTTGAAACTTTCGCACCGACAAAAGAAAATGGACCGTGTCCAAGTTCGATTCATAGGAACCAGTCCATGTTGAACTTTAAGTTCAAGATGAACTCATGTCCACTCCTGCGTAAACAGAGTATCCACACACGCTTGATACGAGCCATGTAGGAACTTCTGCCTGCATGTCCATGAGCGGTTCTCTCTAGGCCTGAGACTAAACAGCTCATAATGATTTTCATATGAAACATCGTGCCGTCCAACTCTGAATCCCATGGATATTTGAACCCCTATTGTCCATACCAAACAAATCATGCGTTTTGGAATGCAGATGCAGACAGAGACGTTTGCTGAGCGCACGCCAACTCAGAGTAGCATTTGTGCATTTGTGCGATAATTCACGCATTTATATAGGGACGTTCAGTTTAACCAAGGACTGGCTCGGACGTTACATCAGCTGCTTTAAGTGTGAGAAAGCAGCATCTGAACCCACACCCAGAAGTGTTTCATAGCAAGGGGAACCAAGCAATCTGGGTTAAGATTAAAGAGACTGAGGGATGTTTTAGTGGACTGTGGAGTCCCTCCTGGTCATAAAAAAAAGAGACTTGTTGTACTTTCTTCCAAGAACACGCAATTCTCCATAGACTGTGCCAGCTGAAGACCCAGAATGACCAGGGAATAGTCCGACGTTAAAGTGTCCATGTCCCAAGTTTTCCTTAATTTTTTTCTTGATTTGCTTATGATTTTTATGTGGCTTTATGTTCCAAAAATAGTCATAATTAATTTTTCAGCCTCTGTTAATCTCTTACAATTAAGCAGGCTTTCCGTCATTACAACTTTAAGACAGATATAAGATAAATGAGCTCTGTTCCTATTGGCTGCCCATCACTGTGCCTCATTCAAAAAGCATTCAAGCTGAAACATGCCAGAGAACTGTAATGTAAGTGGGTGTGGCTAAACCGCTTTAGGCCGAATAGGCAATATGTAAATGAGTTTATTATTGTGACATCAGAGTAACAGTAATTTCAAAATGTGCTGGATTCACAGCCTGGAAATATATGTAATTTTTACTTTGTGAGATTTTAGTCATTTGTGTTTGGTTAGTACTTTTCTTGCATTACATTTCCATGCTTTGTTGGTAAGAACACCTGGACAACACCTGGACAACTTTTTTTTTGGACAAAAAAAAGACACCTAATTCTGATACTTCTGTTCTGTGAGGAGAATTTATATATTATGACTGCTGAATTAGTCTGTTGTGACAGTTCACGTTTGTGACTGAATACCTCAGAAACCTGCCCACCCATAAACACACATTCCTATTAACTCCTTACTTGCGGTTCTGCACTTTGGATTCACACACACACACACACACACACACACACACACACACACACACACACACACACACACACACATACGTAGCCCCACCTGCCTGACAGCATGTGTATGTGTGTGATTATAGGGGAGGCAGATGTGTTTGTCTGTGTTTGTGTATACAGAGGCCTCTTGGTCTTCGTCGGGCCCCTTTCCCTCCTACACAACACACTCAGCTGCTCTATGGACACCAGCAGCAATGAACTCACCCCCTAACACACACAAGCTATCTCCAGAGCTTCCACACACTCCAACCATGGTCACGTGTTGCTTTGTGCATGCGTGTGTGCGTGCATGTGAGCTCGAGACTCTGCGGTTATGTCCATCCGTGTGCGTGCGTGCGTGTGTGTGTGTGTGTGTGTTGCATATCCACACACAATGGGCAAGCACGCACACCCTGCCCTCGAAACAACAACTGGCCAGCCGTCACTGTAGACAAGAGCTTAGCTGGAAGATCATCAGAGCAGAGGGGAGCGTTCTCGGGCCAAGCCCGGTCCGCCCGCCTTACGGAGGTCTGGGAAACTGAAGGAAAGGAGGCCGGCTCGCATGAGGTAATGCAGCGAGGTAATTGAGAAAATGATGGCTCGTCCCAGAGGAGGGGTGACCCCCCCCCCCCCCCCCCCGGCCCCCCTCCATCTCCCCAGAACCTCTGGACCTCCCCCACGTCCTCAGGGCAGCCAGGTCTGGGGCCTCAGGCAGGCCTCTGATCTGCCTCTCTGGCCTGTTCAAACAAGAGCACCACGTTAATCCACTCAGACAGCCCCGAAGAGCACAGGGGCGCAGTGGGATTTTCACAAGCACACACGCCCTCCGCACGCAAAAACGGCCACGCACACACATAGCCAAACTCCCACAAGTCTCGCTTGTATAAGCACAACATATGCACATGCACACATACATACAGACAAGAACTGATCATAGACTGCGAGTCTCTCCCTTTCACTCATCACACACACACACACACACACACACACACACACACACACACACATACACATACACATACACACACACACACACACACACACAGAAAAGCAAAAGTTCACAGACAGCTAGGGAAGCGGCTCTAATCCTGACCTATGACTCCGCACACAGAGGTTTCATCACCACATAACTTCTGACCAAACACGCACAGCCAGGAGAGTCGGAGACTGTCGGATTCCACACGGCTCCCCGGGGAGCTTCCTGGGCCGTACAGGCTGAACGCTGTGTTCTCTCAGAATTAGGACACGGACCCATGAAAGCAAAAAGGCTCATATATCAGTGGCGGCTCCGCACTTCGGCAAAGAATAGTGCCGTGTAGGGAACACGACCAGGCACACCCAATAAAAACACACACAACAGGCCGGGCAGCCACACACACAAAGGTAAAAGGTGATGTCTCGCCCAGCTGTTGTATTGTCTGGAGACCTGAGGCGGCTTTTTGCTTTGGCTGCAGGTCTGTTTTCAAGATACCTGCAGCCCCTATAACTTCATACCTCCTGTTAAGAGCCCCGCTACGGAGAACAAGGTGTTTAAACTAAACGCACGTGTGTGTCTGTTTGTGAGAATTGTCCTAGAAAGCAAATCTAAAGATGTCTGCACATGTTTATACTTAAATTTTGATACGAGGTGGGGACTGTGTGCGAGATCTTTGTGTACATGCTCACACTCGCCATAACTCACCTGATTGATGTGCTTGAGTTTGTCAATGATTTGGCTGACGACAGGCTCAGGGGGCTTGTGTTTGGTGTCCGACGCATGAGGGTGGGTCCTCTTTAGTCCTGGACCGGGAAACCTGTTCACAAACAACAGTTATTAGGCCATAGACACACCTATAGGTCACAACTGTTAAGGTCTGGTCATTTCTAACATTCGAAAAAATGTAATCAGTCTTTTATAAAAGCTCGTGTTGCCTGTGGGTCAATTTGGAACGAACTGTAAACATGGACTACACTGCCACCTAGAGGCAAAATTTAAAAATGGCTACAGGAATTTTATGGTTCCATAAAATTGCCCAAAGTTCAAATGCCTGGTTCATAAAAACACAGATTTTCCCTAAAGCATTTCTGCGAGAGTAAATTAAATCATGGAATACCATGCATTTAAAAAGCCACCCACCATGAGAGGGCGTAGTCCAGTTTTCTGTGGCAGTTTCTGGACTACATTAATCAAAACTATCCCCCTTCAAAAAAGTCTGTCCTGACACGAAAGAAGCAGAACGTATCTGGGTCAGATATGTACAGGTGTTTCCAGATGTGGCTGGGACAGGCGTAACATGGGCTCTGTTTAAGCGTGTGTGTGTGTGTGTGTGTGTGTGTGTGTGTGTTTAAAACATCCTCCTGGGCTTTTCTCCCTCCAGTAGGACCAATTGGATTCATGTTCCAGTAGATTACTCCCTATTAAAATGTAATTAGTGTTGACGCACAGAGGCCCAGCAGGGCGGACACAGAGGGACACAGCACCAGAGTGCCTCCCTGCCACAAAGCCCACGACTTACACCAGCGCCAACGCCACACCGTCCACGTTACACTAACACCATCCTGACCACCACAACTTCAGTCGATAACACATTCCGTAAGAAGTGCAGTTGTGGCAGGGTCCATTATCCCTGATCACTAGCCACGGGCAGATCACATACATCAGCATCAAACAGTTCCTTTCTTAAAATAGCAAAACACGATTAAGCACAATACAGTAAATCACATTAAGGCAAACGAGAAAGTTGAAGGCGGAGCTTCTCACGGAGCAAGGCCGAGATATGAGATCACGGTGCGCCCTTGGCGATGACATAACCCCGAACATCGGCCCATCGTTCACCGCACGGCCCGCCTCTTCATTAACCCAAATTACACTCCCGTACTTATTTATTCTCCTTATTAGAGCCGACGGCACCCTACCTTCCGCTCTTAATGATCACATTAATAATACAGACACTCGGTGCATTAGAAGAGGAGGTGATGGGGAGATGTGGTCAGGGAAGACGGGGCACGGCAGAGCAACAGTGCGCACACCTGTTCTGAGGTCAGTGACCGGGCCTTGAGGGTTCCTGTACTGGACGAGTGAAAGGGTGTGCTGGATCGCAGGCTGAATCATTAACCATCCAAACACCAAACTGGGCAAAAACATGCTTTTAAACTGAATGACATTTGACATTTGTGTAAGCAGATATGACCTCTGTTTAAAGTACTTAAGCAACCAACAGTAACATTCCACTAATATACCAAAGCAGAAACATAGTGTTTACAGAAGAATAGTGTTTACAGATATTTATCCGATAATTCTTTGTATTTTCACCAATGACTCAACTCTGCATTTGAATAAAACTAATTTTTATTAATATTTTGGAACAATGCTGTTATATGTGAATGTGTGACATGAGAAGATACTAAAACCAGTTACTTTAAAGGCAATAAAAGTGTTCCTTTAGATTTATTATGTACATTTAGGTCATGGGTTAGTACTGAGATTTTATCATTAGATTTATATGAAAAATGGCAAAACATTAAAAAAACACTATTCACCCCCTATTGGAGAATCCAATAACATGAATATGAAAACCGAACTGCTTTCAAATCCAATAATATTAGAAGTTTCCTTTCAAAAGGGAGCAAATGTCTCACGGAACAATATAATGTAGGAGGATATCATAAAGACCATTTTAGGCTTCCAGGCATCAGAGTTCCAGCCAAGCGCAACATACATTAATAAATCTCTTAAATGTCCACAACACTGCTGTCTTTGTAATAACCACAATAAATCCTTATTGTCTCTAAAATATTTTGTCATAATAATTTTAAATTTGCATTCAAGTTATGCCAGGTAAAGCACTTTGCTATCTCCCATGTCATTTACAATGCCTGTCAGTTTACTAAGGGAAATTGATTGAGTTGTGTGGTTTATGTGACTAATCTTTAACTTTTCCTAAATTCCAGTCTCCAACATTGCCAAAACAATGTTTTTTGTTTATGTTTTTGTTCAGATGTTCCTCTTTCCACCAGCTGGAGCACTAACGTTCCTGCATAAGCAGTATGAACCCTAGACCTCTCTCTTAGCACAGTTCTCCAGAACCAGAACCACTGCCTCCCTCACTCCTCCGACACCGTGGCTCACGCTAGCCCGGGAATCACGCTGCTCCCGAGTGACATGGAGACGGACAGTGACGTCTGGGAAGAGGACGAGTGGGTGGACTGAGATGAGGTACGTTTTTGAAACTGAACATTCTTAGTCTCCAGAGTCCCCCCCCCCAGAATGTTCTGGAAAGCTTTGGAATTCAGAAAATCATTTCCTTCTGCATGAACGACTCTGGCTTGATGAAGAAGAGCGTGAAGAGCTGTGAAGCGCGTGTAAAGAGCGTGTAAAGGCTGTGAAGAGGCAGGTCTGAAGGAGGAGAACTTTAATTCTTCTTGCTGAGGGGGTCACAAGGGGGTCATGGACTGCTGCCGTTTGTCAGGCCTGTCAGACGCTGGGTGCGATCTGCCCGCCTGTGCCTGTCAAACCGGGCCTCGCTGAGGTGGAGATGGAAAAGAGGAGAATGTCACCCGGAGCAAACCCGGCAGTCCACACCTGACCTTCACTTTCAAAACGAGACTTTCCAGAACTACTGTTAACTTGTGGTACTTACAGCGTGTGTCACAGAGACCAAAGGCCTTGAAATGTGGCACCACAGGAGTAAAGGTATTTTGAGCTTCCAACAGAATGAGTTCTTGTAGTTCTGGTCAGTAGTGAATACTTAATATCAAGACTATTTAGAATAATATAATGTAATATACCTCAAATTAAAGCATTGGCATAATGTGTCTGTGGAATTCCTTTTTCAATGCCAAACAGTACATTCTGAGTGTATGATGTGGTCATGGACAGAGAGAGGAGACAGGGACGTAGTTACTGTCTCACCCACTGTTCTGGTCTTCTCACTCCTGGCTGTCTACTACGGGTCTACTTGCGTGACCAGTGACGCTAGCTGCTCACCAGGTTCCTGTCACTAAACACTAAACATCTGCAGACGCTGTACACCTGAGAGCAGCTCAGTCAGCTAATGCAGACGCACGCAGACGGACACGACTGCGGCCTACAGACCCCAGGCATGCTGTCGGCTATAGGGGAACCAGGATAGATGTACATGTGGAATGAGGGTGCATGAAAACACACACACACAGTCACACAAACACACATAGGCATCAAATACACTTCAGTCAAAACATTAAAGTTTGCAATAACGATACTGAATTTTGTGATGAGTCGGAAATATGTAATCAAACAAAAGACAGTACAAGGGCGTTATCTTTATGCCGTGCATACATAACTTCACAGGAGAGGATCTAGTTTGGTTTTTACAGTCACGTCACTGAATCACAAGCACGTTCTCCATCACTAAGAACCCTATTATCGTGCCTCAGATCGAAACTGAGAAAGTTATGGAACGGAAAATGCACGGGGACACGGGGCAAAGTGAAATATAGCAAACCCCAAATTGGGTTCCGCGGGGCGCGTGGAGAACCAGGCACAGGCGACAAATGCGATTGGAGGGGCAATTAAGCAGGCAGGAAGAAGCAACAGCTCCTCTGACATTAATAACCGTTCACACAGCCCAGACGAGATTTACACCCCAGCTCCTGTCAGCCGAGGGCCGGGGTGGACCGAGCTCATCACTCCCCGATAAACACAACCTTCACCTCACCTCCCTGCACACTCCGATCCTCTGTCACACACTACAGCTTCATCCAACATCCTCATATAGAAGCTCAGGTGTAGATTACTAACCACACAGTAATATAGAAATAATTTTTTCTGGTAGCATTAATTCAGAACATTTTGCTAATTGTAATGCAGGAATTGTCGCAGTGTTAATTCAAGGTGCCACAGCAAACTTAATATGTGAGGGTATGGCATGTTTATCACAGTGTAAAGTTTATGCTATTGTGTACAACAGGAAGTGAATAAAAACTGAGTGGCATTTATATTCTGTACTTACTTTTCCGTCACCTCCTGCCCGTTCCAGCAGAGGGAGCTGTTGAGTGCGGTTGGCTCTCGGCTACAGAGAGCCTCCCCAAGACCACCGTAGAAGTGACTGAATCCCCTCAGACTCGAGATAAACTCTCTAAAAATGTTCCCAAAAAGGAGACACAAAAGAACAACATGAAAAGGTTATGAAATAAAATGTCCAGTGTAACACAAATTAGTATTAATGCACCTCTGCGGGTGGAAAGGGGCAAGCACAGAGGACAAAGACGGAGAAAGCTAGGAAACGTCAAACTGAAGAGGCACAAAAGCCCCTGAAATCAGATCTACTCCATTTCGTCTTGTTTTCTGTGGGGTTAAGTTGATTTGTGACGTATTGATGGTTAATTGACATTGAGCCTCAGACCACACTGGATCTGCCCCACTCGTCTGTTCATATGAGAGAGAGAGAGAGAGAGAGAGAGAGAGAGAGAGAGAGAGAGAGAGAGAGAGAGAGAGAGAGAGAGAGATTGCACAGGATAGAGGGGGCAGAAGGCAGCTCAATGTCACTGTCACGACAGGAGACAAAGCCAGTGTTAATGAGCCCCTCTCCGTCACTATCGACCCACATGCAGACACACACAACCACACACACGTGCACACCCACACACACATGCACACCCACACACAGGAGACACAAATATACATGTATGGCTTTACTGAATCATTCATGATTTCTGAGTTCAATACTGCTTTTTGAGGAAAGTGGTTTCCTTTTTTCAGTCAGAATCAGTCAAATGTTCTCACTATGGTTTCCTTTTGGCAATTTAGTTTCCACAAAGGAGTGGCGTGAGCTACACACACACACACAAACACACACACAAACACTCTAACCCACAGCGACTCAGTCCAATCTGGCCGGCATCCCTCACACCCTCATTAGGAGGAGAGCCTCGTCTGAGCTGAACGTGATCTCCCTGGAAAGGTCGGTGAAGGTTAAGGGCTGAAGTAGAGGACAGCACTGATGGTGATGCGGCTGGAAGAGCCTTTTGAGTTCTTCTGGAGGGCTATCTATTACAACCTGCCAATCATCACTCAAGCCCACCCCTCCTAACAGACAGCCGCAGAATGTGTGATATGGACGCAAATGCACCGTGAGTGGGTCCGATCATTACTCAGTCATTACATACTATATTGACTTGCTGTTTATTTATACCTCCAGGGAAGAAAAAGTGGGCACCATCAGCATAATACAAGAACTGTGTTCTGTTAGCTTGAGGCATTTGTATAGCCAGTACTTGAAGCACTTTGATATGATAGTGTGGTCATAGCAATGAAATGAATCTGCCAGTTAAATCGATTTTTTTTTATCGATCTTTTTTTAAAGAAGGGTTGAAGTCAAGGCAATGATTGATCAGCAAATCTGATCCCATTACCGGTGAGAAATCAATTTACTGATTGAACTTGTGAATCTGTAGTAGTGGAAATAGAATTAGTTAGCCATTTTATCTTATACAATATAATTCAAAACACTTAATGAGCAAACACAACATACAACCGATAATCCATTTATCCCCCTTACCTGCGTCGACCGGCTAGAGTCTCATCAGGGTCAAAGTTCACGGACTGCGCACTTCGGGACAGCGGCGAGACGAGCGCGTGTTTCGCTGATGACGCGGCCGCACGCGCTGCTCTCTGTGGCGCGTGCACACAGACCCCGCTCACCTGGGGAGAAAAGAGAGCAGCAGGTTTGGGTCTTTAATTCGTGCACCAGATGCTGGCGGATGGTTTAATGAGGAGTGTTCCCGAAACTTTCCCCCTTACTCAGCTAAACTCTTGTGTCGTGTGTTATGGGGACCGACGACAATAAAAGATTTACATAACAAAAATGACGCGAGTGTTGCGCTCGACAGCCACGCGCCCCGTGTGCCTGCAGTAGTCGGAGCCATGTGCGCACCAGTGGAGACCCGCATGGTCCTCTCGCCCATGTCATTGTCTTTATACGGGACACACGACGTGGTCATAATAAACAAGAGAGGCTTCTCTGCGCCGCTAAGATAATAGAAGTCTTCCATTGTTTTCAGGTGCAATAAAAATGCAAATGCCTGCTAATGTTTAGCTTGTGGTTTAATGAATTGCCGCTGGTTTAATTTCCCAAGGGGGCTGCGTCTCGGGTTTAATTCTGCCGAGTAATGTTAGCAGCTAATTGTGCCCGGCTGGCCCTAAGTGAATATGCATGCCCGGATAAGCGGGTTTGAGAATACTGATAGGACCAACCCAAATATGGACATTTTGGTCAAATGTAAAGGGACAGGAGAGGATAAGTACACGTGGAAGAATAAAAACGCAAACTCACCTTTAGATCGTAGCACTATTACCGTGCACACGGGACACGGAGGACACTTACTGCACGAACAGTGGGCTAAAATCCCAGACAGACACACTTACATACACGGGAGCCTATGCATTCATACACACATGTAAACACTCTAATCCTGCTGCTGAGCCCAGTGGTATAATCATCAGTGTAGATCAACTCAAGCTCTTTCTAGCACGCGACCCCAGGGAGATGTGCGATACGGCGTGTAGACACAGAATGAGACAGTCGGGGAGAGAGATGGCGATCACAGGATTTATAACACAAATATCATTCTGATGCAACAAAATGTGTTTTAGCGCAAGTCCAGACTTTCTCGCTACTTCTCTCTGCAACCCCCGAGACAGCGCTGTTTCACACCGAATCCCGCGCTCTCCATAATTCACAGACAACGCGCACTTTCTCCTCCTAACGCCGTGCTCAGGGAGGAACATTAGCGGCCGGCCGCCTCTTCGTGTTTCTGCGCGTGCGAAGTGGCCCCGGCGCCCTTGGCCTTGATTAATGCGACTGGGCCTCCCGCTTCGTCCTCTGCGCGAGGCTCCGGGGATGTGTGGCGCGAGGGGGACGCGCGCGATTGTTTCTCTCGTTAGCAAGCGCGTGAGTGCCAGGGAGAGGAGCGCACGCGCCGCGTGATAACACCGCGGCGGAGATAAGAGTGGTATCAGCAAGAGGGCTCTGAAATATCCACACCGCCTTTTATCTATAACCCGCACACCCCAGGAGAGGAGGGTGTGAAGAGAACATGGCCAACCACACACACACACACACACACACACACACACACTTGCATGCTCTTTCACTGACATATATAGTAGACACTGGTGTTTACAATACCACACCTGGACACCTATAGTCAGGTCACCCATAGAGTCCGGTTAACCCATAGAAGGGTTAGGCATGTTATACACAGGACTAATGTGACAGGACAAAGCTAATGCAAAACCACACAAGAAGTCAATAATTCATTTCAGACTTCAGAAATGATCTTTTCATGATTTCACCTTGAAAGAAAAGTTGTTCATTAACTTGACATAATGTGTAGGCCGGGTTAAAGGGTGGAACTCTAAAATAAAGGGATACGTATACATGTCTGTATAATTGTGATATATTGGTTGTGCCTGTGAGCACATGACAGAGAACACACAACATGTATAACACACAACCATATTACGCATTTTCAGGTTGATATTATATGCAGAAAACTTTACATTGTGATCACTTGCTTTGTAACCTTAGTGTAATGAGCGAAGAATCTGGTCTATAGTCCTGGCCACAGCGCTGGCCATAGTGCTGGCTACAGTGATGGCCATAGTGCTGGCCACAGTGATGCTGGCTACAGTGCTGGCCATAGTGATGGCCATAGTGCTGGCTACAGTAGTGACCACAGAGCCAGCCATAGTGCTGGCCACAGTGATGCTGGCTACAGTGCTGGTCATAGTGCTGGCCATAGTGATGCTGGCTACAGTGATGGCCATAGTGCTGGCTACAGTAGTGACCACAGAGCCAGCCATAGTGCTGGCCACAGTGATGCTGGCTACAGTGCTGGCCATAGTGCTGGCTACAGTAGTGACCACAGAGCCAGCCATAGAGCTGGCCACAGTGATGCTGGCTACAGTGCTGGCCATAGTGCTGGCCATAGTGATGCTGGCTACAGTGCTGGCCACAGTGATGGCCACAGTGGTGCTGGCTACAGTGCTGGCCACAGTGCTGGCCACAGTGATGGCCATAGTGCTGGCCACAGTGGTGCTGGCTACAGTGCTGGCCATAAGGCTCTCCGCTGGAGAGCAGGAACCCTCCCTACAGCACTACTGCTCCACGTCCATGCTCAGACACCTCCTCATTTCCACCAAAGGGTCAGAGTACGTGTGTAAGGGTTGTGAGAGAGTGTCTGACCTCACTTTCCATTCCCCGAGGTAAACACACTTCAAACCCCATCACACACACCCCCCCCCCCCCCACACGCAGACCTTTCTCAGTCGCCTAAAGCATCCTCTGTGCACATCTCAATCTCTTCTGCTATATGGATACCCAACCCCCCCCCCCCCCCCCCCCCCCACCCCTTACTCATCGTCATTTCTTTTCCACTTCTGCTCCTCAGTAACGGGTAAAAATAGTGCTTCATAAATCATGCATTCTCTCCATCTCCTGCTCTGTCTCACACACGCAGACATGAAATGATAGAACGAAGGAGCACATACTGTGGGAGATTTGATGTGTGGGGCCGTTGTGATGGCGAGGGGGAACGTGGCTGTACTGCCCTCACTCCAGCTGCCGCGTGAGACGGCCGTCACGTGAGACGTTCATCACGTGTGACGTTCATCACGTGTGACGCCCATCGGGCGGTATGCCACTCGAGTGAGTGAAAATCAGCCGTTTGCAATGAGCTTAGTTCTCTTGCCCCCAAATGGCAATAAAAGCGGAAAAACAAGAACAACCCCTTCCTCTCAGATCCTTCAAGACCAACATGGCTCTGACGGTATCAGTCTCCCACTTGGTCACGCTCACTTAGTGCAGCATGGATCGCTCCTCGGGTAGCACGTGGTGATCATTACAGATCGGGGCACTGCATCATACACAAACCTCTCATAACATCACCACTGAGACGCACACACACGTGCACGCACACACACACACACTTCTCACTCTAATTGGCTACCTGTGCCATTCCTCTTGTATTTGTTTTGACGGCTAATGATCTGTAGCAGAACGGAAAGAGAGGTGTAAAAAAAGGAGGGGCGGAGGAAGGGACAGTGTGTTTAATGGGTGCAGAGGTAGCCGGCTTGGGTAGAGAGAGAGAGGAGAGATGGGTAGAGAGAGAGAGAGAGAGAGACAGAGAGAGAGAGAGAGAGAGAGAGAGAGAGAGAGATGGGGTTTTGGAAGAGAATTTTCCTCTTAGAATATGGATGGACAATTAACAAAAGCTGTAACAGTTATGATGCATGTTTATCCTGGGAATGTTTAAGTCTGTTGGCTAGTGGATTACCAGCATGGCATTCCCCATGACCCTAGCCATTAGAACTCCAACTCCCATAATGCCACGGGAAAACCGATTGTTCTGACCTGATTCCTATGGATCTTCTTGTAATTAAGCAGATGTTTGACATGTCCTCGTTGTGCAGTATTGCCTCCACATGCGGTGTAGTTTTCCTGGATTGTTTCTTCTGGTATTTATTGACTGTGCTGGTTGTTTCATTTATTACTTCTGTGACCTCTGCCTGTTTTTTAATAATTCTTCGCATTTCCCCCATCTCCAAGTTATCCTAAATTGCAAATACCAATCCACAGGCATCCAAATTATGTTCATACATGGATACAAATTGTTCACATTCAACATTTTCCCTAATCTAATACAAATGACAGAGATCTTTATGAGATAAGTCAGGTTGGAGTGTGGAAAGAGAGGGGAAATCGCTTTGGTGTTGGTTAAACTGATACAGATAAAGAGAGACACAAGGAAGATAACCCAGCTCTGGTTAGCACCGAGTTTTGTTTCCACATTAATCTAACACCTGGCAGAAATCTTTAATTGCTTCTTTGGAACCTTCATTAACTCGATCAGGTTGGACGGACCGATGCCGAGATTCAACCTCACTCTACTGCAGGGTGCATCTGCTAAAGCAGGAGCTCCACTAATGTGGTCTGCTGCCATCAGGCACTATGGGTGCTGGAACACACCACATTCCACACATAAGCAGCTTGATAATTACCAAATGTGTTGAATCTGGTGTGATAAAGCACAGAACTCCCCAACACACGCAGTGCTATGTCCTTCCAACAGGTTTGACACTACCATACGATACAAATGCCTGTTAGTGCTGCTGATGTCTCTTTAATGCATGTCTGTAATACATTACTATCTGTGAGCCGTAATCTCCACTGGAGCCTGAAGGGAAAAGCATCCTTGCCAAGTATAAGATGCTGAAGTAGAGATAAAGTTGTCCCCATATCCAGATCTTCTCTTAGCATGCTACGTGTATTAAATGGCACAATCGTGCATGTTAACATCCTTGCAGCTCACACACCACGCGCACACGTGAGCACGGATCTCCACACACACGTCACACGTGAAGAATCAGACGTGTCTGAATCACAGCAAAATTTCAGATGATAAGTAGACACTGGATGAATAATGTGTGAGAAGGACAGCGATTGTGCGTGTGTGTGTGAGTGTATGTGTGTGTGTGTGTGATAGTGAAAAGTGCAGCGTTTTTCCACCATGCAGAAGTTGACTGCAGAACAAGCTCTGGCAGCTACGCGGTTTTAATATTTCATGAGCACTTGCCCTCACACACACGCGAACAACTGGAGTGTGTTATTGCTGGTTAAACTCCTCATGCCCCACTGGAAGGGTCACCGAGGAGGGGGAGAAGTGGAACACATCGAGGGGGCCGTCCCTGAAAACGCCGACGGCCGTTCCGCCGCTGAAGCGTTTTAGAGCGGCGTTACGCAAGCTCCAGCCAGGAAACGGGGAGGAAGGTGGGCGTGAGAGGAAGACTAGGGTAGTGGCTTGTGTGTGTCTGGTTCTGTGCCCGAGGGTCCGTGTATGTGTGTGTGTGTGTGTGTGTGTGTGTGTGTGTGGGGGAGAGAGAGACACACACACACACCTGCGCATTCACTTTGCTCTTGGCCGCCACGGCGTGTTGGAGAGCCAGTCTGACGATGACGTGCAGTCTGAGCACCACGGCCTCGATATCCTGCTCCCCCTTCATGGCCGCGGCCAGGGTGCCCAGCTCCTCCACGTAGGCCCTCCAGTGGGGCTGGACGTCGCCGGCCCCCCCGAGGCAGGCCGTCATGGTGCCCACGCACAGCGCCCGGCACGGCCGTGCCTCCAGGTGGCCCTGGCAGTGCGGGCAGTACCACAGCCGCAGCAGTGCCCGTCCGCAGTCCCGGCCCGCCCGCATGTGCTGGGTGGTGTTCACCACCTCGATGCCCAGGTTGAGGGCCTGCAGGAAAGCCCGCGTGGCCAGCAGCGAGCGTGACAGGCGCGTCATCATCAGCTTGGGGTAGGAGCCGAACGCGGACGCCCGCCGCCACGCGCCACGCAGGCAGTCTTCGGAGATGCCCGGGGTGGCGCCGTTGCCCAGGAGACGGCGGTACGAAAGGGGGAAGAGGCGGGAGAAGAAGGAGGTGACCATGTCGTCCACGTTGGCGTCAGAGCCCAGGATGTAGAGGGACATCTCCAGGAAAAGCTGAGTGATGGCGCTGCTGGCTCCACCCCCCAAGCCGGGGAACTCCGCCCTCAGCAGGGTGAGGGTGGAGTTACGGCCCAGACGCAAGACCAGGTCAAAGGCCTCTAAGGACGTGAATGGAGAAAGAAGAAAAAAGATAATGAGTATCAAATTAATCTGTTCCATTTTTAGCATTTACATTCTTTTCAATTACATTTTTTTCATTTTTTTCAATTGCTAAAACACATTGAAACTAGAAGACATGTAATCTTCATTATCTTCATTAGCTTTCTTAACACAACAAAAGTCTTGCAAATGTGATGATATTTCTTTCAGCCATTTTTGTCAAAGAGTTAACACAGCTATCAGTGAAACAAAAAACTCATTTGGACAACTAAATAAAACGATATAAACATTTTTATGGCAGCTGATACACATTACTGCTATAAAAATGTACCACATGTGTACAATTGAAAAATCCATCATCTGTTTCATTAATCTATAAAACATATCATAAGACATCTGTGTTCTACCTGTAGGCCTGCATCAAAAAAGCACAAAACAAGTATTTGTATGGAGAAGGGGAGAGAGAGAGATAGTGGGGAGAGAGAAGGGAGAGAAAGGAAGAGAGTGGGGAGAGAGGGGAGAGGGAGAGAAAGAAGGGAGAGAGAGGGAGGAGAGAGGGAGAAGGGAGAGGGCAGGAGGAGAGAGGGTGGGGTGGGTGGGGGGTAATAGACCTCTTCAGCTCTTGGACAGTTTCTGTATTGTAAAAATATATTGTTTCTATAAGACATTTTAAATATGGGAAAATAAAATGCGCTTGGTTATCTCATGTACCTACATGTTTATGTCAGTGGCTGAGAGTTTCTGAGGAAACCTTGACTGTGTTTACTTCATGACAGCGCTCACTCACACAGATGCCATCAGGGAGAACTGCCCCCGTGGTCGTCATTCACTATGTAATCAGTAACTAAAGGTTTCAACATGGTCCAGCTGTATAAACCAATCAGGAATCTAGTAGGTGATGCTCCCGGCCTATAAATCACTGTGCTCATGCTAAATGCCTTTACTGGCGTCGATGGTCGATGTCTGTGGTGGCTACGTCTGGTGGAAATGAGCTAGGACTACTATTGCTTACAGCAGCTTCACTGTTTTGAACATGTGACTTGTAAACAGGCAAGAAGATTCAAGCAAATGAACGTACAGCATACTCGTACAGCATACTTTAAGTTCCTCGAGATGTTCACGCCCTAGTCTCCCCCAATGTTGCTGAAGTTAACGCAGCAGCACATTTGCGGAAGATATCTAATAAATCTCAGTAAAAGTTCCTCGTAATACACAATACCCAGGGCCTCATTCTCACACACCATTAACTGCACGCATCTGTCTAATCGCATCACTGACGACAGACTGATAAAGAAAGAGCTTCCCGCATCAGATGGAAAGCGCGATTTTCACCAGGTCCTTTTAAAACAACAAAAGGCTGTTTTTCTAGAGTCTTAAAGGCTTAAAGGAAGCTCAGTGATCCAGTCCGGAGGCCGTTTGAGACGGAGAGCCTCAGAGACAGAGGGAGAAGGAACATTCATGGGCCACGAGCCAGAGCCAAGAGAGAATCACACGCGTTTGAAAAGGATCACACGCGTTTGAAAGCTCTAAGTGAAGTCTTATCAGTGCCGACGCAAAGAAGAAACAGCTCACCCAAATCCACACGAGCTACACAGGGAACAGAGAGGAGCAGCTGTGGTGGTTTAGACGGAGAGAGGGAGAGAAAAGGGGGTGAGAGACAAGAGGGGATCATCTCCCCGACAGAGAGTGAGCAAGAGAGTGAGATATTTAGTTATTGAGTGTTGAGACAGTGCATGAATCTGGGAGTTGGTGACTGATAGAAGGACTAAAGAGTGAGTCAGATTTCAGTTATTTAATAATGCGGCTGGTGACTGGGTGAGTGAGGAAAACTGAAAAGCCAAGGGTGGTAGCCACCGAGAAAGGTTGTCTGGCTCATTAGCACACTGTCCAGAGAGGCTGAAGGTGATCCAGAGGAGTGGGGACTCTAATTAGACCCTGGTACTAGAGCGCCATGACACCAACGTGCCGCTCAGCAGACTGTTTGCAGCCGCCCGCATTATCCGGCCCATCCATCTCACCCGGTGAGCTCCGCTCCCAGAGGCCCGAGCTACCGGGTCAGCACGGGCCGGATGAATATATGACATCCGCCGACAATCCAGACAGAAATCACTTACCTGCAGGCAGCGTCACAGACGAACGTAACGGTTTAATGTTGCCAACGAAAGCAACGCATAAACAGGACTGACAAGGTCACACAAGCAGCCCACTATAGATAGCTGCAGATGAAAAGACATTTTCTTAAGGAGGAAGACTATCGCAGAGCCGACGTGTTGTGAAAATCCCAAGGTCAGTGGCACACACGTGTTGTCCCGTCATGTTCAGAGCGTTTTCTGCATTTCAGGCTGTTGTCTACTGAACACAGAGAAGCTGTAGAGTTGTGCTGCTGTCTTTAGGAGTGCAGGAGTTTTTAGATCACCGAAAAATATAAATTTATTAAATTCGTTTTTACATTGGAAGCATGACCCATCTGATATAACTCAGTTAAATATAGCCGAAGCCCGAAGCCAGTGCCTATAAATTAAATCACTTGTTTGATCAGAAAAAAATCCACTTTTGTTATAGAGCTTTAAGACGTGAGGTTAGAAGAAGCAGAAATATCCATATGTCATATATCCATTTCTGTATTGTAACAGTATCGACTTCGACGGTTTGACTAGAAAAACTGACCCGAGATCAGACTATGGCCAACCAGCACACACAAAGACTGATGCCATGACATGGTAGGCAGCTGCTCAGAGGTGCGGCAGGTTGGAGATGTGCGGAGTGGAGGAGCGGAGGAGTGGAGGATGGGGGACAGGAGGGTGTGTTTCATGCTTCTGTGGGTTTGGGCCTAGCTCCACCCGTTGGGCTCCCTCCACCCTGCTCCGTGTGATCAGTGAGCTTCCAGAAGGACAGAATGCTAAAAAGGCCATGGAGAAGAGATCAGGGAAGACACAGCCTCATATATTAAAGAACACACACACACACACACACACACACACAGAATCAAGTGCATTCACAGAATGTTAAGTGCTTCCACACACAGGCGAACATATTTATTATTGTACACAAGCACTATCTGTTTGAAAAAGACATCAGCATTATATGTCTAATACATACACTTTGCATGTAAAACATGAGAAAAATAAATTAAATTAAAGTACAACATGTACAAATTAAATTCTAATTCAATAAGTCCATGTAAAGAGAAAATGTGCTACCATTCAGGGTGAGGGACAAACAATATTGTCCACATGCGGGAAGGGGTGTCCAGGCCGTAGGAGCAGAGACATACCAACAAGGCAGAAACATATACAGGATGTGTCACACGCCGTATCTTCAGTACAACACAGACACGAACCATGCCTTGAAGCTCTGTGATACTTCATACTCCAACACATTAGCGCAGGAAGAGAGTGGAGAGCAACAGCTCTGCCTCTTTATCCCATTCCCTGAAAGCCTCCGATGGCAAAACTCATCCACAGACAAAACCTGCTGGAGCACTCAGAGACGCTCCAGACGAATGGAAGAGGGGAGAGAAACGTCGACATGAGAAGAGGAATCTCACTCTTTCTGTATAACTTTATTTTGGTAAAAGTGTCACACAGGTCACCGCACTGTCCTGTGCTGTGCTATCCTTCACAGGGTCTGATCAGGACACGGGCAGGACTGTAGGCAGGTCTCGTATCAGGTGTCCTCTAATGGAGCAGGCAGAGATGTCTTGCACACACATGTAGTGGACAGTGCTTACAAATGGATTACAATTTCCCTTTGAAAGAGTACCATGACCTCACCCAGTAAAGAACCTGTCTGATAATGCTTTTCATGTCTGATAATGCTTTTCCTATGTAGAGAGGGATGTGTTCTATGAATTACAGGTTAGCTGGTTCTGACTGGAAAGGATTTACACTGATAAGAAAGCACTTCTCTCTTGAAAGGATACGAGGCTCATATAACACACACCACACTGCACAACAGATCCTCTCTGTTTCAATTTGCCAACACACATTCGGCCACATACCATTAATCCCAGCAACACAAGAGAAGTCAGCTGATGTATCCATTAAAACCTAAGTAATGAATACTTGCCCGCTCACCCACTCTACTACCAGCTAAGCACAGATGTGGGACGCTACGCAGATGGAGGGTATCTGATTTCTACCCAGTCAGGTCATTTATCACTAATGCCAATGAATGTGTAACTAGGGAGCACTGAAACACTGTATTCATGACAAAAAAAAACAGATGAGCACTGCCTACGCCTATCCACTGACATTGCAGAGGTAATATATTAGGAAGCGCACGAAGGTATAAAGTGTCACAGCAAGCCAACATTATGGTTATGGGCTAATTAAAAGCCCTATAGAAATATGAAAGACACTTCATTATGGGCACTTAAATAAATGTTTTGCACTCATTGGCTGGAAAATATGCCTTAAAATTCAAACAATTATTACTGTTTACTGTAATGCACATTAAAATCGTAGTCACAGCTGGGACAGTAAGAATAAGTAGTCGCCCAAAGAATGCTTATTTTAAAGCACTTAAAGAGACATCGCCCTAAATTCATAGACAAAACTATAGATACAGAGTTGTGAAGGTGGAACCCTGGAGACCCAGAGTTCAGCGAAATGGAGAGACATTATTATGTCCACACGGGGAGGACACAATAAACTTTACACTTTCTGCACTGCTGTCACAGTCCTGACCCGTGTGTGTACAGTAGTTGGAGACCGGGCCTTTCTTCAAAAAGCATCCAAGCTCTTTGAGAGATGAAGGAGATAGAAATCTCTCTGTTCCCATAAGGGCTTAGCGATGTTTGGATCTGACGAAGCGCTTCTTACCTTACCTTAAACCGACTCTTGAATTTGTTTAGTGGTGCGCGTGGAGGAACTTTGTAAATATGGTGAGAGCACAGTGCGTTCACCATGGCGTGGGCTTGGTCCTGGGAGATACCTTCTTGTTTCTTGGGATTACATGACCATGAAGTGCAGTTCTCACTCACAGAAGATGCCACGTCCCATGTTTAACATTTTCTGCCGTACACTGTGGGTTGAAGGCGTCTTTTGGCTTTCTCTGTGCATAAATAATTCATTGAGATGAAAGATGACTCATCACACCGTAGGCTATTCCTGTTGTTATTCTCAGGGGCCCTGGTTTTTCGTCCCCCAAAGCACTTTTTCTTGTGTTTGACTTCGTCTTGTACAACAGTTTTGCCTTGCCTTGATTTAGCTACTAAACTTAATTGTATGATGAGTTAAATCCGGTATGTTTCACCAGCACACCAGACTTGTAGCTTGTAAAGTTGACCAACCTCAATCCTGGCACCGAATATTCAGCAAAGATCATATGACCTCGCCACAGTGGATGTTATTACTGGTTCACCGCTGGTGTCAGAAATCCCAAAGGAAAAATTGTGAGGGAATACTGAAGGCTACTGTTACATGTCTAGATTAATGTACTCAGCTGGTTGTTACTGTATTAATTTGTTAAGTGTAAACACATAAATTTGTGTGGATAGATGGTTTTATTTAACTGTATAGATATAAGACTTGTAGCGTTAAACAGCTGACTAAGTGATAGTGGTAAACCTGAAAATGTAAACCTAATGATTGCATCATTAACTGGTTAGCAATTAGTTGCAAAACTAGAAAACTAGCTAGCTATCTACTACGCAACGTGTTCATTTGTTTTAACATTGTTGTGATAAACACTTTGGTCATAAATAAACAAGATATTGGATATAAATAATTAGGTAACAGTATCTAAAGAAGGGGTCACCAACATGTCGCACACAGGAGCCATGAGTGGTCCGCTGACCTGTTGTAAAAATAAACTAGCGCCACTTACCAGTGAGCTGCGTGTGTTTTTGAGATATCATTAAAATGATCAGTGTCATCACATATATTTGTATAATTAATTATTAATACCAACATAAAATTAAAGATAAACTGAGCAAATTTGTTTTTTCAGAAGTGCGTATCAATGCCCTTTGCATGAATCGGTTACCCAAGTAGCTCTCAGTTTCAAAAAGGTTGGTGTCCCCTGATCTAAGGTTTCCTACTATCTATCTAACTTAAACCGACTTCTCTAGCCAGCTAGACGGTATAGTTGGAGGAATGTTGACCGTTGTGGTAAATGGAGATTTATGGAGCAAAAACAATAGTCATGGTCCAAATGAATGGAGACTTTTACTTCCAACACCGCCGTGGTGTAGCTACATTTCTGGTGGCACTTTCAAACTGAGCAGAATGAAAGATTAACCTAAACAGGAGTATTATTTCGGATTAGGGTTCAATCAATACACGCATTAGTTTCCGTGTCCCAACCCGAGTACTGCAGTAATCCCAGCACTACTGCAATGGTCACTCGGACATCAATCAGTGAGCTGTATACTCATTATCCCTGCTGAGCGCGGATCATCAATAAATTAGCCATGCAACCAGTCCAATCAATTTGTCTGATGGAGTGTCACCTCTAGCCGCCAGGGAGAGCGATGGGGAGGGGGGACGCCACCTGGCCTCGCTGCCGGAACATCTCTGAGCGGCTAATACAGTCGCTACCTGCCAGACACGAGCCACGCTTAATACATCACCTCCAAGATATGTGCATTCCCAATGGCTACATTGATTAGCGCTGAGAGGATTGGGCAGCGTGGAAGAGATGTGGGCGGGGTTTCCAATAACTTAGGAATAATGTGTAACACAAGAACCATGCAGACTCTGGTATATAGAGCTTTCTGGGCGTCCAGGATAAGACAGGGTAGGTTTGTACCGCAGGGTCCTATATAGTTATGTGCCGCACACACCCTGGGTGGAGAGAGGAAGAGGGTGGTGTTTCCAGTAAGGGAGCGTGCAGAGTTCTAGTAAGGGTGTGGTAACATGGTTCACGCCACAGACCTCCTGACTGGTGGATCATCAGACACAGGCATTAAATTACTCACTCACTCAGACCATCAGTGTTCATCTGCAACGCGCTCCGTCATTCTCAGATAAATGGACGGCTTCGGGCAGGCTGACGCATGACCTGAACACAGCAGCACACCAACGTCTCTTCCTCCTTCCACCAGGGCTTGGTGCTCTGGTCCAATTTTAAGCGTCGCAAAAATGACATCATCTTCTGGACTATTTTACCAGATTATTTCTGAGAAAGTATATCTTCTGCTTGAAAAAAGTGTCGGTTTTGTGTTACAGTTCTGTGCCACTGTGCTTTGTCCTTTTGTGCAGTGTAAATTGTCCTTTTCTCACATTGTCTTGAATTTCTGTGTGTTCCCTGTACTGATGAAAGTGTGTAATATATATGGCTTAATGGCTTTACAGAAAAGCAATAAACACAGAGACCTTTTAAACCTTTCCAGCTGCAGACATATTGGTGAAGCGTTCACTTTATGCCCCTAACCAAGTATGAGTGGAGGAAAAATTATATATATTACAATGATTGCTCAAGTGTCTGGATCCTGCACAGATTCCATTGATCTCTTCTCTGGCAATGACTGAGACTGACTGGATTCTGGACCGATTTCATTCAGTACTGCGCTGACTCTGAGTGACTGGATCCTGCGTATTTCATTGATTTCATCTTTTGCAGTGTCTAAGAGAGACAGGATTCTGTGTAGATTTCACAGCTTTCCTGATCTTCAGCTTGTTAGAATCAAAGGCACAGTTCATATGTCTCAAATACAAGATGGATGGATGGATGGATGGAACCCAGAAGAAATTTTATTCTATCTCCTCCCTATGATAAAACTGATAGTTTATACAATACAGAATGACACTGGTGCTATTGATTTCTGGTTGTGCTCCATTTGACTACTGCTCCTGTGTGTGAGGTGGGGTGTGTGTGTGTGTGTGTGGGTGTGTGTGTGTGTGTGTGTGTGTGTGTGTGTGTGTCAGAGCACAGCTGTTCCCCCACTCTCCCCAACCACATGGCCAGGTGCAGAGGTGAGAGGACGCACACAGGCAGGTGAGACAGGTGAGGCAGGTGAGACAGGGCAGTGAGAGTCAGAGGACGGGCCCAGCGAAGGCACGACAGCTCGGAAGACGTGCCAGAACCCACACTGCCAGAACCCACACTGCCAGCACCGCTTTGAACCCCTCATCAAAGGCAGCCAGAGTCAAGTGACTGCAGCTTACCAGAGACATAGCCATAAAGGGTCTTACACACACACACACACACACACACACTTGTGCATGTTGTAGATGCCTGCACTTCACCAGCACCACACAGATCCACTTAGACGGTGAGGGAAATTTCTCATTTCAAAAGGCTCCCTGAAACTGCTTTTCCATGAATGCATCCTGTCGTGCATGGACAGGACACCGCCAGTGACTGCAGGACTCACGTGAAATTGCATTCAATTGTTTGCATATCTGAAAAAGGAGGGTCGCTGTGCCTTTATGAAGCAGAAAGGATCGCGTCCGGAGAGCGAAAGAGGAATCCCACCGTCCCAGCCAGAGCTGTGCATGTGCAGCAAATAGAGTCATCATGAGAAACGAGGGAATGCATAGAGGAGAGGATACATTAAGACATCCTCACACAGAACACTGCCAACCCAGCTTCTGACACTTTGGACTGTATTTCCAGGGACGGTGAGTGGCTTAAAATAAACAAAAATAAATAAAGTTCTCCCTGCGCCTCTACCAGACTCTTCTCATCTCGGTCCATCACTCCTGCACCTCTGTGTCCTGTCATTTCTTGGCTGACAGTGATTTAGGAGCAAACACACACATTTGCAACTGGATACATATTAATGCTAGGCTTTAGGATGAGTTATAAAGGGTGAAATGAATGAGAACTTCCTCCCTTTTTGAAGAGGGTCTTCAAAGGCACATGAAAGAGCGCGATGCTGCCCTGAAACCCGAAGCAGTGGGGGGAAAGAGGCGGTTCTGAAGCCCTTGTGCCAGATGTGAGACGCCCCGAGTGAGAGCTCACTACACAGCAGGAGAGGGAGAGGCAGGATCTGCTGCGAGTGTGAGAGACGTTTTAGGGTCATCCGTGCTCGATCCATCAAAAGTGGATGCGGACGTCTCAGGATCTTCATCCATGATCTGCATTTTCTGTCTCTGTCTCCTCGTGCGCCTCTGGTTGAGCTCCTCACGCTACACTTAGTGCAGTCAGTGAAAGCTCCTCGTTATGGAGCTCGTTTGTCAAAGTGCACATTTAGAATTCACCCTGTTGTATCTTTTGCAAGGAATAATAGAAACATCTGACACTGAGCTGTTTAATGAAATATCACATCCCCAGACCAAAAAACTTTTCCAAGGAAGTCTTTTCCAGTTTCACAGCTCAAAACTCCAAGGAACTGCGCCTCCTAGTGGCAATTATGAATTATCTGCATGTAATTATAAATCAGAAACAATCACTTTACTCAGGATACCACTAATCGTACTTCACACCTGTATTGCATTGATTTGTCCTTTTAACATGCCCAAGACCCAGAGTGCAACTCCCAAGACCCACAGTGCCACGCCCAAGACCCACAGTGCCACGCCCAAGACCCACAGTGCCACGCCCAAGACACCATGCTTCCTGAATGAGACGCTGGATTATTATCTGGAATCTGAATCTTGTAATCCCTCTAAAGACATGATGGTATGTTTAGAAATACTCTACACATAGATCCTGGCAGAGGCGGTCTTTGCATAGAGGCGTGGCTAGGCAACTGCCTTGGGCCCCTCCCACTGCAGCCCACTGTAGGGGCCCCCTGATTAGCTGACTTATTTCTCGCATATTAATGTTGATGGGCCCCCTAGCAAAATTCGCCTTGAGCCCCCAAATTGCTAAGTCCACCACTGGATCCTGGATCATGATCTAATAGTTATCTAATAGTGATCTTCTGTGGTCTGCTATATTGTTTGCTGTTGTAAATCTCATGAATGCATTTTTGTATTTATCAAACAGGTGATTTTTTAGCTGATGTTTTAGTTACTTCTACATTCATTTTGTGGTACTACACAAGTAATTATCTAGAAAGACTACTTAATGACAAAAGTCCAGCAGTGAAGAACATTTAAATAAGTAATACTGACATGTACAGCAGTTATCGTGTGTCTTTTCAATATGTGTTTTGAATGTATTCAAAGTAAGTGTCCGGTCGTACATATTTTAACAGAAGATTTTACTGAATATGTTTAGGACTGTGTAATCAGTGTTCAGCTTTTCAAAGTTCATCTTTTCTACACAGACAGCCTATAAAGGGGGCGTAATTGCTGTATATAGTCTCAAATTAAACCTTACGCTCTACATAATCACTTTATTTCAAATCCAATGTCCTGCGGTACAGAGACAAATTAGATCTGAATAGACTGTAATTAGACTTGATTTCTGGTGTCATGAGTTACACAGTAATGTCAAGATGAAGTGAAACAGGGCAGATTGACTCACTTGATAGGTAAAACTAATCGAGGAGACGACAGCATGGCTGTCAGCATTACAGACATACTGATCCCACTTTAATTCATCTTCAGGCTAACGAAGCTTTTGGACATATGTGTGCTTGTCATGGCTTAAGAGATTAATGTTTGTAATTAGAATATTCTAAAAGGACACAAGGATTTATCTGCAAACCACAGTTAAGACATGCACAAGTAGAATACAATACATATTGAAACACAGTCCCGACTGCTGTATAAGAAATAAGAGAAGTCTTGCCAATCAATATCACTATAACAAAGATTTACCGCATCGAATTGCAAAAAGATTCAAATCAACATGTATATGAGGCCAAAGGCAGTAAAATAAGAGGTTCTGTTCTGTGGCAGTCCACTTTAGAGATGACAGTCCATGAGGAGGGTCTGCTGAACACTGTGTTGGTGTGATAATGGTATAACACGCTGTCTGGATACACTGGTTCTGGATACACCGTCATGCAGACTCTCTTAGAGCTTTCGTCATTGAAGCGCTATAAAACATGGCACAAGAAGGCAAAGCCTTTAACATTTAATCATATGCCCAAATGACATATTCATCACGTCACTAACTACTAAGACAAGTTGCATACAAAGCATAGACAAATCTCAAAATCACGCCTTAGGGCATGTTATAACTAGACTCCCCATCTCGCATTCGTTCAGCTGCCTGTTTTGAAAACTCCTGTCAAGTTGGGAGGCAGCGCTGCTGTTATCGGTTCTGATCCACGACCGCCCCAGCTCATCGGCTGCGTAGAGAGCTGATTCGCCGAACGGGCCGGACATCAGTTCCGCGTCGCAGAGCACCGCTCACACACAAGTGCTTGGACAGGTAAGATCCATATCTCAGCGTTGCCTTGACACACCTCTCTGTCCGCTTTGATAAATGCGGCAAGCGCAGAACCCGCTGCAGGTACCGGGCTAGATCAAAGGCCCACGGATGTTCCGCTTTGATAAAAAAAATGCCTCTTAGCAGCATGTCTGTGGCCGCAGCCCTCTGTACATCCTAGTTACTAGTTATTCCCTTCCTCCTCTGTACCTCTTTGAGCTCCATCTTATATTATACCCAATTTCTGTTCCTCAAAAATAGACATTTTCGGCCAAACTGTGCCAATATCTTGGCCTACTGTGCAGTGTTATAAAGGAGAATACCAATATCTCCGCAGAAGCAGAGGATAATTTTCACCTGGTGCTTGGCAAGCTCTTCGCAGCCGTGAAAGATTCCCCTCCGAGTCACACTTATTTACAGACACAACTGGAGAAGTATTTACACACATTTTGATCGTATCCCACCGGGCGACTGGAAGACGTTTCCTTTTCCACACTGTCTGATTAAAAATGCCCACGCTGATAGGAGTTTACAGTGGGACCGCATCCAAAGAATGAAATATATTTAAAGTGTTATAGATTGAGGAAGATGGTGAAAAGAGCACGTAATTCTACCGCTTGTGTGTGTGTGTGTGTGTGTGTGTGTGTGTGTGTGTGTGTGTGTATCAGAGAGAGAGAGAGAGAAGACTAAGCAAAGTAAACGTAGCACCCACACGGCCCACTCCTCTAGTTGCTTTCCTCCCGTTAGCAGCAACGTTACCGTCAACGTGACGTGAGGCGGAACCTCCGCTTCTCGGGGCGTCGCGGTGATCAAAGGACAGCGTTCATACCCCCCTCTCCCCTGCTCCTGCCTCTCTCACTTTCCTCCTATTTCTTTATTTCCTCAGTTCTCACATCCATTAATTAGGGCTGTGCTATTTCCCCTGTAGCACGATCTGTGTTCTCCCATGTGACGCGCGCGTTTCTGCGCACACATGCCCGTCTGTAGGATAGCACAACCCGTTAACTTGAAGAAACCTTCTCTAGCAGAAAGAAAACAAACACAGGGGTGTTTTTGGCAAATGTAGGGGGTGGTATCAGTAGTTATTAATCTAAAGTAGCCTCTCTGTCCCCTATATGCCTTAAATACCCAATTCCCCCCATTACACTATACTGCCTCACCCCTGGTGTTCAGCTCAGCAGTATATACATTATAATGTAGACCTCTCAGCCAAACAACTGCAACAGGCCTCTTTTTAATCATAGCAGCAGTCAGGAGGGAGAAGGTCTCCCTCACCCTTCCTCCTCTTCCTCCCTTCCTCCTCTTCCCTCCGTCCTGTATTATAGTTTTTCTCATTTTCTCTCCCTCCATATCTCCTTCTTTCTCACTCGTTCCCCAAAGACGCCATGATGAATGTGTGAGAGCTGGCATCTCGATGCCCACTGGCGAGAGGCAAGGCCCTTTTTCAGCAGCTCTCCCAGATCAGGAGGGGAAAGGAGATTAATTAATCCAGCAGACTGGGAGGCAGGACACTCTGGGTATAGGGCTGTGCGTGTGTGTGTGTGTGTGTGTGTGTGTGTGTGTGTGTGTGTGTGTGTGTGCACATGGGGGAACGAGGTTGATGAGCTCTTTAAATAAATGCCACAAGGGTACACACAAGTGCAGCCAGAGGCAAGGCATATGAGACTGTCCTTGACCTCCCACACACACACACACACACACACACACACACACACACACACACATAGACATGTACGCACAAACATACACACACCAGACACTCAGACAAATCCCAAATCTGGTTTTAATGCCAGACGTGGGGGAAGGGTGTATATGTGAGATGTGTATATCTCTATTCTTAAACACACACACACACACACACACACACACACACACAGCACAGCTTCACGTCATCAGCACTGCGCAAGGCGCTGTGAGAAGGTAAGTGATCTGCCCTGAGCACAGCTCTGTCCTTCAGACCTGCTGATTATGTCCTTATCAGCCAGCTCCCGCTCCCGGGAACTCTGGGGATCAAATCATCGATCCAGCTCCACTGACTTCCATGCCCCAAAAACTTTGCCAGTCTGGTTGTGCGGTGTGTTCGTCTCCTTTGTCTGAATCAGCCAAGAGACCGAGTCATTTGTTTCTGACGTGACGGCTGGGGGATCTCACAGCTCCTCCTCTAAAAGGTGCTTCCTCTGCGAACGTGGCAGGATGACGTGTGATTTCAAGCGATGCCGGCATCCCACGTGGCCGTCGCTGTCATGCCATCAGAACAAGTGGCCCTTAAGGACCCGTCTGCGTACTTCTATGACACGCACAAACAGCGTCTCACGCACACAACAAGCCACCGGGCCCACCAAACTAGGTTATGATGTCAAACACGGCCTTCACTGGAGACGTCTCTGGAGACACAGGGTGTCGGCACAATGGAGAAAAGGACCTGAGGGAAATGAAGGGAAACGGGGAGGGGTTGCTCCTGTCTCTCTCCCACTAGTGCGGTGACCCACATAGAGCAAGACATGGCTAGCCACAGGACAAACAGAGAGAAGGTGTGAGTCAGAGAGAAAGCGATGCTCGACTAACATCCTCCTGTCCTGTAGCAAAGCCCATACGCAACGCGATGTGTCATCATGTCTGCAGACAAGACTTGAACGGGAAACACTTCAGGGATGAGAAAGAAACCACGCGGCTTATTTCAAATGGCATCGGGTGGCCATCGCATACGTCGGACACCACAACACAGCCAACATGACAGCAAGGTCTAATTGGTACATATGCTCACCTCCTCCAGATGTTGATTTAATTACCACAGTCAATTTCCAGTTAATTGGATGCGAGTATGCCAGACCAGATTTCAGAATGCATTTGATTAGCGCTCGCTACAGGAAAACAGGATGAGAGCAGGAACGCCCTGTTGCACATAAATCAGACCAAAACTAAGGAAAACAAGGTATTAACCAGATTTCTCAGCAACATAATGAGAGGAAGACATTCATGAACAACACAACTATAACCTTGATGGGAAATATCTCAAATGAGACTTGTGAATGATTGTGAGTGATTTTCGCTTGTCTTTCAGAGCAGACTTCCTTTCTGTTACAGTTACATTCATGTCTGCCCTGTCCTCTGATTTGTCTGCACTGAACACCATTCCAAGGCTGTAGAAAAGCAGAGAATAAGATGAGATCACAAGAATTGGAAAGGTCATTGTGTCCTTCTAAAGCAAAGGTAGGCCAATATTCCTTCCTCTTTATGCTGTAACAAAAATACTTTCATAAAACACCTTCCCCGTGTCATCAACTGAGAGAGAGAGAGATGGAGAAAGAGAGAGAGAGAAAGAAAAAGATTTTCATAAGCTTCGAAGACGTGACAGGCATTCATGCAAACCGCATTATCAAATATGAACTTTATCTTCCGAGGCAATCACACGAAACATACAGAACAAATCTCAAATGGGCGCGCTCTGATTCAAGGTCAGATGGAGTTATCAGAGAAATGACGATGAAAGGGGCCATAGAACGGGAACGTGTGGTGTAAGCTCAGAACTGCTCTATACGTGAAGGCCGCTCAAATATCACACCAGCCACATGTTGCAGCTCATTCTTTACATACGCGTACCTTTATGGGGAAGCGCCTCCATTTCACTACAAGCCACACTAGACCCTTGTATCTCATCGCCCTTAGTGATTCGTCTCACTCACCAGTGAAGTGATTTCGATCTGCTACTGCCTAGCTAACCGCTATAAAAATACAACATCCACCCAGCTCAACCCTCCACGGCCGTGGCTGAGGTCCACTGGCTCTCTGAATCAGTGAACAGCACTTCAGCCCACATGTTGCAGTCTGACCCATTTCAACAAAGAACAACGGCGGAACCGCAGCTTCTCCACCAAAGGAGTGTCAGAACTAGAAGGTACAAAGCCGTCCCACGGGTCTCCTGGCTATTGCAGCAGAGGAAACACAATCATCTATATTGGCTAAATATAGAGCAAAACTACACTGGGCAAATGTTGGAAAGAGCTTCGCCCAGAGGCCCTGCAGGTTCCTCCAGCACTCTCTCCCTGTGATATAATGTTCTATCGACTACAAACACCTCTGAATAATAACGTAACCTCCTATGACCTGCTGTTGAGAAATATGCACTCAGTGACTAGACTCAAAAACAACATCAACCACATACAGAGAAGTTGGCCAAGAGCAGTCGCCCCTGTAAGACTGAGAACTGGTCAGTCACATTACCACATTACAGTGGGGTCAGAGTGGTGGAGGTCTGAATACCCAACAATAAAGGGAGAGGAACGGAGGAACCCTCCGACTACATTCTTCAATGCATTCGTCCTTTGGAAAGAGGAGCATGGCTAATAAAATATTTATCATGCTAGGCAACTGTTTGCATCATGATGAATATGTGGCTGAGATTCAAAGCTCAGGGAGAAGATGAGGAATTAGATGAGGAGAGAAGAAAGGAGAGGAATGATGCGCATTACTGCAGTGATGATGCTGAGGGGGGGGGGAGCTCCGATAGATGAGACCAGACGCGAAGAGAAAGTATAAACTATAAACCTTAACAGATAAAAAAGGTAAGAAAGGAAGAGAAAGTTTGAAGACTGAATAAAGCAGAGATTCCAGGGTTTAAAGGAAATATGGAAAGTGAGAGAATTTGAAGAACCTGAGTGCCACACCGCTAGAAATACTGGAACTGTCCGTGGTGCTGAAATACATGACAGCAGAAGAACTGGTGCTCAGAGCAGAGGTCCCTCAGAGTTCCATTTGTGTGCATCTGTACTTGTGTGTGCATCCGAAACAGAAACGAAGTGGGTGGCAATAACCTGACAATCGGTACACTCTCTTTCTCTCGCCAGTCATTCACAGATGGCTGACGGCAGGGACATGAACCCCGACGCCCCTCGGGACACTGGGATACCACACCTGATGGCCTATCCGGTGTGCGGCATGAGTGACAGGCTCCCAGTGGGCGAGAGTGCACAGCTAAACGCCCCGTGGGGGAGAACGCACAGCTAAACGCCCCGCGGGGGAGAGTGGCCCGAGTGAATGAGGCGTCAGAAGTTCAACACTCAGCGGGAGGTCAGCAGGCCTCTACCTGCTGCTGTTCCCACATGCACTCATCGACCGCACCCCCCCCCAATCATCCCCTCCACCCCTGCCCCCCACCCCGCCGGGAGTCACGCTGGCACTAACGCACATTGGCACGCATTTGTTGTCATGGAGAATTGCGGTCTGTCACGGTGGGCCATTAGCCTGCTACGGGGGGAATCCCACAGAGACAGAGGGAGAAGGGGAGAGAGAGAGAGAGAGGGAGAGAGAGAGAGAGAGGGAGAGAGAGAGAGAGGGCGGTAGAGGGAGGTTGGGGATGTTCACACTAAGCTAACAGGCTCCTCTTGCTCTGCAGGGGGACCTCTGTAGTAGCTGCAGGTGCACGCCGCCGTGATGTGCACCACCCTGTACGGCTAGTTAAAAAAAGCCAGGAACAATCTATTCCACGAGTCCTCTAAGCAGCAGAGCATCAACCCTGTCTTGCAGGAGCTCACATCCGTGAACTAGAAGATTCAAATCAATACGAGGCTGATGCTGACAGGCGGCAGGGGGCAGAGCTACTGCGGTGGATCTCCATCAGAGCTGCACGAGGAAGACGAGGGCCACGAAGAAAGCAGTGGTGAAAGAGCTGAGTGTCAGGAACAGTGGAGAACTCGTTTCTGGGTAATGGATGGTTTCTGAAATGCTGATGGCAACCTCCAGCAGTGCCTGGCAGGATATTCGTCTCCAATTCCAAATAGAAATCCAGTCAAGCACTTGCGCTCTCTCTCTCTCTCTCTCTCTCTCTCTCTGTCTTTCTCCTCTGTCTCTCTCTCTCTTTCCATAAAATACCTGACAGAGCAGTTCATACTGCATTTCTGTGCAAATGGCAGAACTTTGCTGTTTTCAATCTTTCCACTGCATGCAAAGTCAAAACACACACCTTGGATCTAAACAGCTGTCGTCGATGAAAGATCGGATCCTGCACAATTCCAAAAAAGCACCGGCTTCCATGAACCCACACCACCCCGGCTAACTGCGCCGCAGCACTACACTACTAAAACCAAGCTAAAAATAAAAGCATTATTGACTATTTCCGTGTTGGGTTTCAACCCGAGCCCTCGTGGAACAGGTCAGCCCCAAGCCCATCACAGTCCGACCTCTATCGGATATCAAAGGTTCCAGTTCCTCTGCGAGCCTCAGTGTTTCACACACAGGAGCTGGGAGCATCAGCTCTCTGCAGGGTTTCCGTTTATTTGTCCCTCTTCAAAAGCGCTTCCTCCCACCCAGCTGAGCACTAATGAGGATCGTGAAATGTTAAACCCAGCACGCAAGTTTCACCCAGACACAACACCATCCAGCACAAACACTCCGAGCTTCCACCGGCTGGACATTTCACTCGAAAACACAGAAGCCGACACTCGCTCACACACGTGGCTCGCGGGAGAGCAACACGATGGAGAAAAGATTCTTTCTTAAACTAATGCTAGAGCCTCACGTGCACTCGACGGCAGGCCACTATTCTTCTGAGCACCAATTATGTTTTAGAGGATTGAGTGGGGTTTATTAGAGTTGCTGGCGCATGAAGGCCCCTAATCGTAGCGCTAGCGGGTTCTATAGTGTGAGCGGTGAGAGGTGATGTATGGGGGGTTAGGCGAGTGGGTCGTGTAATTAGGATGGCTGGCTGTGATCCAGTCAGTCAGACCTCCCTGTTCCTGCCACCTGTTGGTATACAGAGACGTCTGCGGCAGGTTAATTAGACAAGCTGGAGCAGTCGCTGTGGAGGAGACCTGATAGGAAACACACACACACCAACACACACAGACACACATGGGTCCATGTACACAAACACACACAGGCACGCACACGCAGAACCACTGTCGAGGTCGGCCCGACACACACGCTCTAGCTCAGACGCGCCTCCAGACAACAGTCGTTCCCTCCAAGAAGTAGACTCACCTTCGCACGTGTGCGCACCTGCATACGGCGCACGTGCCGTTGCAGTGAACGTGCATCTTGGCCCGGCACCTTTACCAACCCGGTTCGGTCCTTCACACAGCAGCGCTGTGGGACAGATCAGACTCGTCTGCCCAACAGCCGAGACGGCAGCCTAAGATGTTTTCTAACGTTATTGATTCAGCTGGCCTTGTCCACACTGACACAAGTTTGCACCAAGGGCTCGTACGTGCTATTCAGCTTGGCAAGGTGGAGTTTATTCAAGGCTGTAGCCCAAATAACCAGCCTACTAGGGCCCTAAAAAATAATTTTACAGAAATGCTCAGATCGGCAATGCCCTTTTATATTGAATTCACAAAAGTAGAGGAGAATGACTTAAGAAGTGTTGGATAATATGACGGATGTGCCTGTTTTTGTTTTTCTTTGTTTTTTTGGAGGAGAGGGGGAGTGACGACAATGAGGAATTTTTTTTCAGCATCTGCGTTCCTCATCTGTCCCAGCAGCAGAAGCTGAGGGAGACTGGGCAGCTAACACAGCGGAAGGAATAACGCAGACGGCGATCAGGAACAGGCAGAGTCAGCCACGATGCCCACGGTGCCCACCGCATTTATCCTGCTCAGTGGGGTAAAGCTGATGAGTGTGAACACATCTCACTAAGTGGGAGAGTCACGTCGAATGAAAAGGACAAGGATGTCAAACTCTTTTTAACACCTGTGAAGACTCCACAAAAGGTCCATATTTCGTTTTCAGTTCAAGGTCTCAGTATGTATGTTTGGAGTGGGACCTGCTGTTTGGGCCACACTGTGATTCTTGATCAGGGACGGCGTGTGTTCTGTGCATTAACAGAGCTCTGCACAGGCTTAAAACCGAACTCCAAAACGGGCGAGGACCTACGACCTTTGGCCCTGACCCTGACCCGATCGAGGAAAACATACACGAAGGTGGATTCTCATAGTCGCAGTTTCACACGGCTTTGCTCGGTTGCGAAAATGCTTGAAGAATGAGAAAAGTGTGCTAAGATTGGCTTTTTATAGATCTGTTATGAGCTAGTCATGAAAGTGGGAACAACTGCATATCTAGGTTAATAGGCCCACTAGAAAAGCTAGCTCTATACAGTCAATATAGGTAACAGTAGGCCAGTGGTGCTATCACAGACAGTAGGCTAAATAGCACCTAAGCACGGTTACTTACTGCCAACAGTATGATGGCTCTGACACCCACATTAGGGGATGTGTATGTACAGTGTATATGTATGTGTGTGTGCCATTCACATATAACTAAAACAAACATAAAACAACAATAATAAAAATGCGTTAATTATGAATTAAAGCTGAATCTGAAGTTGCACCTGAACCAGGCCAGATGTGCAATGGTTTATCAGACCTCTGTGTGTTGTCTGGCATCAGACTGCTGTATGTCTGGCATCATTACCTCTGTGTGTTGGAGGGACTTTGCTTTGTGACTTCGTCACAGTTGCTGCAGCGGTCTCCTACTGTGAAAGCCCCGGTGATTGACACCACCATCTCTCTATATATTTCTCTCTCTTTCACTCTCAACGGTTAGCGGAGGGATGTCTGACATTACATACTCTCTCTGCTGGGGAATCATTCACTGGGACCCTGGTGCTCTGCGATGGCTATTAAGTATAACTACACACTTCTATATTGCATACTGTCCCTTTCTGTTGGCCACAAGCTCAGATGCGGTTTCTGTCATTTACTAGCTGTCCGTATCCCTTAAGGTTTGATATTACACTCTCCCCCCCCCCCGCCCCGTTCTCCACAGGGAACACTTGCTTCCCTCGTGTTGTAATCGACACTGCACACTGGTCTTTACGCTTTCTCAGTCGTGCTCTAGTCGGTTGGAGCAGTTGTAGCTTCATGGTTTTGTGGCGTAGCCAGAGCTGGAGCAGTGACTGGAGTTCAGTGGCCCCGCCTCCATGACTCAGCACCCTGCGTCGGGGCACGTGAGATCTGGGACTGCCGTCGGGGCACGTGAGCTCTGTGACTGCCGTCGGGGCACGTGAGATCTGTGACTGCAGGTCACGTCAACTCATCTCACAGACCCTTTCAAAACAGCACATTAACAGATATTACTACATATTGTGTTTGAAATATGCTTGCAATATATGCACACACATTGCGAAATCCTTAATGGGAGATGGTGTAATATGAGTTTTATATGGATCTGCATTATTTGGGACAAAATCCTTTATATTTACCGGGGAATACAGTGATTCATCAGAACATCAGAAAAGTGTTCGTCTGACACGCCTCAGCTGGTCAGAATGTTCACTGCTCAGATCTTTATTGCTTTTGGATGGCTTATTTGCATAACGCTGTCTTGTGCAATATCACCACAAAATCCAACTCCTGGTTTAACAAACAATACATTTTTCAGTCCTCAACTGTCTTTAAAAAAAATATTTAAAAAATGAAACTTTTATGGTGGAGATGTTGACCCCTGAAGAAGAAGGCAGTCTGACTGAGATTGTCACTCAGGAGAGTTAGCATGTGTGCTAGCTGCTGCGTGAACTCTTCAACTCTTTGGTGTGGGGGTCGGTGCACACGTTTACTGGCCGTACTGGCCGGATGGAGACGGGATGTGGTCACTACCTTCATTCTTTGCCACACCATTATTTGTAAAATTGAGTTGATCCGTACGCAGGAGGCATAATACACTCACATGAGCATGCACCAAAACAGACACAGACTCACACAGATCCAAAGGGTGCTTTGAAAGGAAGTGTGCATCTGAGCTTACTGTGGCAACCGGGAGACGTTTCCCATCCCAAAGCAGAAATAACAGACACACTAAGAAGCACTGAGTGGCAGACCGAAGAGAGGGGAGGAAAAAGAGACAGAGCAAGAGACTGACAGAGAGTGGCAGAGAGAAAGAGAGAGAGAGAGAGGCAGAGATGGGGTTGGAGGGAGAAGATGGAGAGAGATATTGAGTGAGAGACAGTCCAAAGAAATGAGCAAGAAAAAACAGGCAGAGAAAGACAGAAAGGGAGAGAAAGACGGAAAGGGAGAGAAAGAGACAGAGAGAGAGAGAGAGAGAGAGAGAGAGAGAGAGATGGGCAGGCAGTAACAAGGGAAGCTCTGGAGAGATGGCGAGTTTCATTAAATCACCAGCAGCCTTGGAGTGACATGAACTTGCTGGACAGGGAGACAATCACTGAGAGGAGGACTGAGCGTGTCCGGGAGACACCAGGGGACAGACATGGGGACAGAGTCCCAAGGACAGAGCCCTGGGTACAGAAACATGGGGACAGAGCTCTGGGGACAGAGACATGGGGACAGAGCTCTGGGGACAGAGCCCTGGGGACAGAGCCCCTAGGACAGAGACATGGGGACAGAGACACAGGGACAGAGCAGAATGTGCACTTTCATGATCAAGTACAAGAATATACTAAATGTTTACAGTAATGAAGAGAAGGAAGGTCCCAGGGTTGCTAACTCTCACGCATTGAGCGTGAGACACTCATTTCTCACGGCAAAAAAAATATGTAGTTTATTTACCCCTGATCCATATCTATGATTCAATGAGTTACTAGTTCGCTCTGGCGCCAACCACTGGCAATTGATCGATCATGATATAATACTTAATTTGTGTCCATTTTACACCACCCTGGTAACAATTTACGTTCGCTACCCCCCCCCCCTCGCCCCAGGTTCAAATCTCACTCCAAGTGATCTTGAAAAGTTGGCTACCCTGAAGGTCCCCCATTACCACCTCATCTTTTACATATCAATAACAATCTGCATTTAATGGTTCATCTTAAAAAATCCAAACCCTAATAGTACTCTTCTCACACATCACATATGCTGATACATTACGACAAATAACACACCAAAAAAAGTCCCTTGATGTGATTTTGTTTTCATTAGCTCTGCACCATATGAAGCACAACTCAGAGTTCCTCACTACAAACACTTTACAAATCACAGCGCGGTGTCCACAAACACTCCAGGAAACGCAGCGCAGTGTCACTACAAACACTCCATGCCTCTGTACCTCCACCAGGCTCTCTGCAGAGATGGTGTAGTCACAGGTGGAGCGCCGCTTCACACTGGATGGTAAACAAATGGAGGAGCACACTCAGGTGGAGGTGCATCTGCCCAGGATCGTTGGTGTGACAGATGACGGACGAATGATGACTGATACTCAGCAGTCTTGAAATCATTGTTATGAGGCTTTCATCTCCTCAACCCACACACACACACACACACACACACACACACACACACACACAACACAATCTTATATAGGCAGAGTCAACCTCCGTTCATGGTCCGGTGTTGCCCGAGAGGGATCGGGGGCGTCACCCTCTGCTGGTCCTGCTGCTGTTTGGTTCTACAAACAATTGCCAATTAGTCAAAGGAGAGACCGCTGGGAAAAGCCCCAGGGATGGAGAGACAGCAAGGGAAACAATGAAACAATGCAAAGGAAGGAGGAGAGAGAGAGAAGGAGCTTCAGGGGAACAGCCCACAGTGGGGGAGCACTGGGACTCCTCATCACGAGGGCGGGCGGTAAACCACAGACCCCACTCAGCCTAGCGCATAATGAACACCCCGTCAGCACAGCCGTGTGTGTGTGTGTGTGTGTGTGTCACGCATGCGCACACGGGATGTGCCAGCGTGTCGGAGGTGACAGATGGCAAGGTGCAGGCCGGGCATCGCGGCGGGCAGCGGGGCGGGAGGCGGGGCCTCGAGCAGCGCGGCCGTGGAGGAGCAGAAGTCGCACGGCAGGGGGCGGAGCTGCTCACCCTCGCGGGCGCAGCAGCCGCCGACACTCTCAGCCAATCACGGTGCCGGGAAGACAGGAAGACGTGCAGAGGGGGGGCGGAGGAGCTGTATGGGAACAGTGTTACAACAGATCTGCTCTCTACATGAGTTGGGAGAGAGCGAGAGAATGACGAGGGGAGAGGGTAAGAGAGCAAAAAGGAGGAAAGGTGTGGAAGAAACAGATGGAGGAAGAGGAAAAAAGTAACTACGAAATTTAAAAGTACAGCACAGACGTCCAAGTAGGCTGAACAATTCACCCAGTGGATTAAGAGCCTGCCTCTCTCTCTCTCTCTCTCTATATATATATATATATATATAGCCTATATATATATAAAAGACTCCCCCCCCCCCCCCCCCCCAACATGCTCATATCTCATATACGGTCTCAGCTATAGTGAGCCACAGGAAGTCTTTCCCCAGATCACCTTCGAGTCATTAAAGCTGCATGAACCTGTGAACCGTGTGTGACTCCTCTCCAAGCAGCGATTCAGTTATGTGAGTGAAGCAGTGCATTGTGGGAGAAGGGAGATAGGCTTGACCTGGCTAACACACACAGCCAGCCAAGAACAAAAATGACATGCTAAGCTTAAACAGACTCGCTATTTACAGCTCACGCTATTAAAACTGTGGTTTACATTCACGCGTTGAACAAGCAGACTGACAACATTTTGCGTAATTCGTAGAGCGAGTTCTGAATTATTCAGAAGGTGCTTAGGACGGTGCGCTCTAAGGTCAACGTGATTTCAGAACGACTTGTAGCTGTTGCAGCGCGTGGACGTCTACAGGTGTGGAGGGGGCGGAACGGAGGGGTGAAGTCACGCAGGTGGACGGAAGAAACGCAGTTTGGCAGTTTAGCAGAAACACAGTTCGCTTCGCAGCACTAAAGCTTGAATTTAAAAAAAGTTTCATACATTGGGAGTTAAAATAGTATGCTGCTGCTGTAAATAAAACCTGAAACTATGTGTCACCACACACACACCAAACTGTGTGTGTGTGTGTGTGTGTGTGTGTGGGCTGATCCTAGCTTCTCGCATGCTGTAGTCTTCAGGGCAGACCAGCGATGTGTTCAGCTTCGGTACAGAGCTAAAGTGGTAAGAGCTGCAGAATTATTAATAAGAAAATTCCCCGGTCGCCCACACCTTCACACCCCAGTCAGTCTGCCCTCACTGCCCCCCAACCCCCCCCCCCCCCGACGTCCCCTGACCACTGACCACACAGAGCGGAGACTGACAGTCTCAGGAGGAGAGTTCATGCACTGATCAACACTGCAGCCTGGGCGAGTTTATAGGTCAGCCATCGGGTCCGCTGGTATTTTCATCAGCCCCTGCTAACTGCTCTCGACTGGGTTCTCCTCGTTCCTGGGGAACCTTTACATTTACATTTATGGCATTTGGCAGACGCTCTTATCCAGAGCGACTTACACTTTTTATCTCATTTTTTTTATACAAGTGAGCAATTGAGGGTTAGGTGCCTTGCTCAGGGGCACCTCAGTCATGGCCTCAGGTCTGGGAATCAAACGCACGACCCTCCGGTCACAAGACCAGTTCCCTACCACCAGACCATGACTGCCCTGGTGACCTTTTGACCTTTACCCCTTTTGGATGCTCTTCTACTATGATATTGCCACCATGCCTAAAGCAAGAAATACTTAATTTATTATTATTATTTTATTTATTAATTTTTTGACAGATGCTAAATATTCTCCTAATTAATGCAGGTCACTTACACCACACTGTCAGCGAGAAGGATAACGAAGCAGAAGCCTACAGCGACCAGTCAGAGAGGACATGGGTACGGTGGGAAATGTAGTTTTGCTTGTGAATCAGGATGCTGAAGACTAGAAGCACTGCTCATGCCCTCTCTCTCTCTCTCTCTCTCTCTCTCTTTCTTTCTTTCTCTCTCTCTCCTTTTCTTCTGTTCCCACAGCTGAGCTACTGCCAGGTGGATGGCTTCACCAACAATGTGAACTGTGTATACATCACACGATGTTTTATGAAAGTTTCCCACTCCTCCCTTCATCTTCCCTTGTTCCGTCTGGTCGAGAGGAGAATGCATTATGAATGAAGGCGTGCTTAGTCTGGGGGAATCAATACTAACAAGGTCCAAGCTAACTGCTCTCTCCGTGTTTGCTGTCTTGCTTCACCACACACACACACACACACACACTCACACACACACACACACACACACACACACACACACACACACACACACACACACACTCACATTTACTCAACCACGGCTGAGACCCATCACTCACTCAGCAAAGGTGTCCAGTTATCCAGCTCTTTAAGAAGTTGTAATGAGGGCCACTTTCATGACAGAGAGACTCCTGCTCACGGCTGTGGTGAAGGCAGCCACAAACGGGCACGGAGACCCATCTGAAGATCACGATGGGCGGCCACTGCTAGGGGGTGATTGAGCATAGCTGACCAGTCTCTCAATTATGCCCCTGAGCTCCAGGTTCATGAGGGAGCCCCTTGGCACAGTGGGCAGTGCACGTCAGCTATGGAATCTCACCATCACACCATTCCAGGGCATTCTGGAGAATTCCAGAGCATTCTAGAACATTCCTGGTCATTCTAGGACTCCTCACCCCATCATTAGGCTAAAAACAGGCCCATTACCTGATTCCTACTGTGCATAATTCACGGGGTCAACCAGCACAGAGGAGGGATTCACATGCATGGACGTATAGAGGGGATGGTTCGGTTGATCTACGCAGCTGTGGGTCTGACAGGCCCATCTGCCTGGAGTTTCTCCAGCTCAGCCTGTTTGACCCCTTCACCTCGTCCACGGCGGTGTCCGCCGGAGACACGTACGGCGCGGAACATGCCTGCAGGTGAGCGCTGGAGGGACTGACCTGTGAGTCTCACACACCCAGACGAGCTGAGACAGAGAGAGACGGAGAGAGAGAGAGACAGCGAAGGACAGGACGAGTGGAGGAAAGAGAGAGGAGCCTAGGGCAGGGGGGGGCACAGAGGAAGCGTTGCGTCCTCAGGCTGAGCTCACGTGGCATGTGTTGCGTAAGCTGCTCAATAATGTAAGTCTGCATCTGAAGAATGCATTGAGTGGACTTTTAAAAGCCCCCCCCCCCCTTCCCCGAGGGGGGGGGGGCGTGGTGAGAGGGCTCAGGGCTCCGGGGTTAGGATGACAAATATACACAGCCACCGCAAAGTCTCCCACGAGGTCACCGAGACGATCAGCGCCGTCCTCCACACCAGCGCTGCCACAGAGAGGTAGAATCTCCACCGTTAAACGTGAACGTGTAGGATGAACTGAGCCCACACACACACACCGAGCTGGAGCGGCCTGAGCTTCAGCAGTGCACATAATAGTGATGACGTGCTAACCGAAACACGCCTGGGGCGCCGGGAACAGACGACACCGTGTGTGTACGCGCTGCTGGAGAAAGTGATGTACGGTGTGCACTGTATGGAAACTATATATTTGTGTTTGGATTTTTTTTTTATGGTCAGTCGTTGGATCTTTTAAAGCACAACATGGACACACTTCTGGGTAAAGAATCAGCAGCTTAATTGCAAAGTTGGGTCTGTGGCAATGTGGTACATGTACACACACATACAGTATTAATATACACAGACATATTAATACACACATAATACACTCAGACACACATACACTCACCGGCCACTTTATTAGGTACAGCTTGCTAGTACCAGGTTGGGCCCCCTTTTACCTTCAGAACTGCCTTAATCCTTCATGGCACAGATTCAACAAGGTACTGGAAACATTCCTCAGAGAGTCTGGTCCATATTGACATGATAACATCACGCAGTTGCTGCAGATTTGTCTGCTGTACATCCATGATGTGAATCTCTCGTTCCACCACATCCCAAATGTGATCTATTGGACTGAGATCTGGTGACTGTGGAGGCCATTTGAGTACAGTGAACTAGTCGTGTTCAAGAAACCAGTCTGAGATGATTCACGCTTTATGACATGGCACATTATCCTGTTGGAAGTAGCCATCAGAAGATGGGTACACTGTGGTCATAAAGGGATGGACATGGTCAGCAACAATACTCAGGTAGACTGTGGTGTTAACACGATGCTCAATTGGTACTAATGGGCCCAAATTGTGCCAGGTGAAATATCCCCCACACCATTGCACCACCACCACCAGCCTGAACCATTGATACAAGGCAGGATGGATCCATGCTTTCATGTTGTTGACACCAAATTCTGACCCTACCATCCGAATGTCGTAGCAGAAATCGAGACTCATCAGACCAGGAAATTTTTTCCAATCTTCCATTGTCTAATTTTGGTGAGCCTGTGCGAATTGTAGCCTCAGTTTCCTGTTCTTAGCCGACTGCAGTGGCACCCGGTGTGGTCTTCTGCTGCTGTAGCCCATCCGCCTCAAGGCTCGACATGTTGTGTGTTCAGAGATGCTCTTATGCATGCCTCTGTTGTAATGACTGGTTATTTGAATTACTGTTGCCGTTCTATCAGCTCAAACCAGTCTGGCCATTCTCCTCTGACCTCTGGCATCAACAAGGTATTTGTGCCCACAGAACTGCTGCTCACTGGATATTTTCTCTTTTTTGGACCTCTGTAAACCCTAGAGATGGTTGTGTGTGAAAATCCCAGTAGATCAGCAGTTTCTGAAATACTCAGACCAGCCCGTCTGACACCAACAACCATGCCACGTTCAAAGTCACTTAAATCACCTTTCTTACCCATTCTGATGTTTGAACTGCAGCAGATTGTCTTGGCCATGTCTACATGACTAAATGCATTGAGTTGCTACCATGTGATTGGCCGATTTGACATTTGCGTTAATGAGCAGTTGGACACCTAATAAAATGGCCGGTGAATGTATATTAATACTCATGTGTACACACACATATTAATACACATGTACAGAATGCTCAATGTCCTAAAGCAAAATGTGTTCGAATCAATAATGGCATGAATATGCAGCAGATAATCAGTACCTGGATTTAAGAAATAAAGACGAAGTTTCACCGAATCTCATCACCCCATAATAGCCGATACACTGAATCTCATCACCCCATAATAGCCGATTCACTGAATCTCATCAGCCTATAATAGCCGATTCACTGAATCTCATCACCCAATAACAACTGAAGCTTTATGGCAGAGGAGGCGGGTTATGGTAGCAACTCTTCCTCTTCTCCGTGTCTTCCGCAGATGACTACAGGGCGATGATGCCATTTCAGAAAGCTTTATTCGTTGGAAACACCACTCTGTCTCCTCTCTGGCATTCTACGTTGTACGGGAGCCATTCATGAGACAGGCAGGATGATTAATCAATCCCACATTCAGATGCAGGGCGAGGCAAGGGCAAAGAGTTGGCACGGGTTTCTCCTGAATAGCAGCTGAAACTCCTCACATCTATTAAACAATATTATAACATAAACACTCCTTCCACATCAATTACTGTTCAAGCTGTTGAGAAAACTAGGGAAAAAAGTCAATCTAGTGCAGAGTTTGGGTAAATTTGTGTAAACTAACAAGAGGATCCTGTGTCATGTTTAATTCAAATCCATTTATCCTAGTTTTCCTTTGCTGCATGATTGGTTGTCTTTTCCAAACCGTTCTGCTTAATTGTCTTTACCAGCCGGAATCTCACAATGAACCGTTCCATTATCAGTCAAGAGATCAGCCTGTATCTCTGCTGTAGCCAGACGCCAGGGCCCCGGCCACATTAAAGACCGAGAGTGGCTCTCTTCCCTTCATGGGATGACAACGCAGACGTAGTTGAATCCTTTAAGTCGAGGTTATGATTAAAAAAATAAAAAGCAAACAAGCACAGCACATTATGTTAGCCAAGAGGCGGGCAGCAAATTGGAGAGAACGAGCCAAACCAAACACCAGACGGACGATTAGACACACCGGTGCCCAAAAAACGAGCAGGACAGACGGAAATGGACTGCTCCCACCTCGAAGAGAAGCAAACGGCGCTATTACGCGGGAGGACGAGCGAGGGGGGTGAGCGTGCGGAAGACTGAGCGTCGTGAGTCAGGAGCGCGTCGGAAATGGGGGCTTTACCACACCGCCCCAGGGATTTATAACGTGGCCACCGGCGCACGCGTCGAGGCGACAGGAGCCGTAACGTTAAAAGGAACATGGCGCTACGCTTGCGATTCGGAGGCATTAGAGCCGGCGGCCGCTCGGAGAGAAAGGCCGGTGAGCGGCTGTTCTGTAATACGCCGTAATGTGTGATATTTGCCCCCGGCCGCAAGGATTTCTCTCGGCTGTGTCTCTGAGGCACGTCCTCTTTCTCGCTCTCTCCCTCTCTCTCTCCGACACCATCTGCTGGGAGCAGACTCCAAACCCCTGCTCCGCTGCCTCGCCCTCATTCACAAACCACAAGCATCTAATCCGGCGTCTACCTCACGGAATTATTGCAGCTCCGCAATCAATGCAGCGTTCCCAGCGGAATTCCTAATAGATTGAGAAACACCTGGTCTGAAAGATCGCATTGATCTCAGTATTAAAATTCACCCAGGTTTTTAACTACATAAGGCCTTTAATATACAGGGCTTTACCCACCTAACTATCAATAAGATGATATAGTGGCATCGCCTGTTCTCCCGGGGATCAGTCACTTCATCTGCTCAAGGGAGGGTCTTTAACTCCCTACAGGGGTCCGGTACAGATCCCTATAGCGTGGTGCTGGGCTTGCAGTAAAGCTACTAAAACATCGCGGTTGCATGCAAACCGCGCATCTCAGGAGCTCAGCCGAGAGCAACACGATCAACACTTCCGTACGGACATGTCTGGACCACAAGCAAAGCCATGGCTGGACGCCTGCCCAGTGCCTGGAGATGTACCCTAGTGCCAACCGCGTCTAATAAACCTGGCGCTACCATTCAGCTGCCTGTAAAGACTTTGATTAGCTGGATCAGGTAACTTAGATCTAGACTCTGCAGGAGGGTCCACGTCCAGATGTCCAGGAAGTGGGATGGTTAGACATGCCTACTCGACCGCGTCCTCTGACTCATTTCAAGGTCCATTCGGCCCTCTAAGCTCTTCTGTACCGGCGCTCACCATAGCACAGATATTGTGGAGGCTACGACCCTCTCCCCCATTACGGCGTCCCGTACCCGGTAAAAAACCCCTGCAGCTGCAATATCCCAACACAGCGCAGCCACAAAGATAACCATCAAACGATCCACTCGGGGAGACTAATTAGAGCTGATTGAAAAAGTCGCTACAATGGGCAGTTTATTCGCGCTCGTCTGGCGCACGATCCGCGAAGGGCTCGTCATTAAGTTAGTCAGCTCGCCCCGGGCAGGGAGTAAACAAGTCCGCATGGCTCTCCGTCATCCAGGCTGTTATTGGGTTATGGCAAAAGTTCGACAGAGAGCTAAATTACTCGACGAGCGAGCGAGGCAGGCAGTATTATATAGGAGTGCACCTGGAAAGGAGAAAAATAAAGTCGGAGCTGAGTCATGCACTAATGATCGTGCGAGGAGAGATGGACACACAGCGAGTGTTTGTCCAGGATCCGGGGCAGGGTCACGGTTCGGATCATAAATACAGCCATTGGCGTACGGAGGGATCACGCGTGATTACTAAGTCTCTGCTTTGCTTCGTGCTTATAGACAGTTGCAGCTACGAGGTCCTACACAGCCTGACGCTGTACAGCTTCCTCAAGTAGCTTCCATCTCAGTGTCTGCTCATCTCTGTTTCTTGTTGTCACAGGAGACCGACAGACAGAAGTCAAAGTTCAAATGCGATCCATGCAAACTCGTGCCTGTTTTATGAGTATTCACCTCTAAGCAGACTGCTCAGATCCCAATCACTAAGGACACATAAAGGAGGCTTTAACCATTTTATATATACCAGGTGTTATTCTGCCAAGAAAAAAAAACTGGCAGTCCACCAAAGAGAAATGCTAATTGATCACCCGGCTTCAAAAGGGAGTTACACTGACAGCGCTGTGCAAATGACTCACCAACAGATTTAGGGATCGTAATTTCAGTAGAATTAAAAGCCAGGTGTTTCTAAATATTTATGCAGTCTGTCTGCGTTTAACTGATGCGCCAGTGTAACTGCTCCAAGCTATATGTGAGCTCATCGGGTTCGTGCTGGCTTTTCAACATTTCAGTAAACACCCAGATGATGGTCTTCAACAGCCTAACTGAGCACACGGGTCATTTGGTATCATTTGAATATAACTTTCCAAATGTTGGGAATGTTGGTCTAGTGTTCATGTCCTGCTGTGAAGGACACACACTTGGCATGGCTGCATGTTAATACACACAGGACTCTGCTGCTCTTCCAATAGTGCAAAAGTCTTTATGTTTCTCTCATCATCTGAAGTGTTCTCAATATGACAAGGTCACAAAAAGATTTGCCAGCCCCGTAGCTGCAGTAGAACGTATTCGTGCTTGTTTTTTTCTTTCAGCTTTGTTTATGTTTATATTAAGACATTGCCCATTTGTGTATTCAATCAGTTCTTCAAATGTGTGCCTCTCTCTCTCTCTCTCTTTCTCTCTTACTTTTTTTTCCTACAAGTACACACGTGCATACACACACACACACACACACACAAACACACGCATGCATGCACTCCATGCCCACACACAAACACACACATACCCTACTGATACAAACTCTTTTGGGAGTGGATTTAGAGAGTGTGAAAATTGAAAAAAATCTCCAATCCTTTTATATTACTGTCTCTGATATGGGGATTACATGCTAATTTGTTTTTTTAATGAAAAAGAGAGGGTGTGAATTGGGCACGGATCCATGTCCCTAAGCAGTGAGAGAGACCAGAGCAGCACCTCCATGTTCTCTGTGCCAACCAGGGGAATTAAGCTGTCTGTCAACCTGAATGGCGTTTGGGTTCTGAGAAAATAATGCTGATTTGGATTACTGTTGGATTACGGTCTTTACAACAGCGCTGTAGCGTTGCAGAGATGATCAATTAAGCCCAAACAGTGGCAGCCCAGTAAATATGTTTTCAGTGATTCACATAAAAACTGTCTGCAGATCTCTGACTTGCTGACTTTTTGACACTGGCTTTTAGGAGTTTGCACCATGATGTGGGTTATATACAGTGTAAACAGCTTATAAAAATATAACATTACTCAGAACAACATTTTTTATGGAATCTAATTAAACCCATAAAAGTAATTGAAACAGTTAATTAAACCTTCATGGAGCAAATGGCGAGAGCAGGTCAGCAGGTTTATTTGGCTGGTCACAGCCTTCCTCCTTATTGAACCCAGACACTACGTCCTAAATAAGCCCAAGAAAATAAAGCCCAGAAAACTAGGGTACTAAATCCTGTGCCCTAAAGAGTGTTTGCTGACCTTCCGTGTGCACTCAGCGCACCGTCCCGTTCCGACGTGTTTCAAATGAACTCGGCCAGTTGCGGTCGCAAACCTCACTCGCGGGCACCACAGACGCGCCAGCCATCAAAAGCTGTTATCAGCACTTGCGGTCGATAATGAAGTGGATATGAATTCTAGCTTGTAAACGCTGAAGGGAATCACGCTCGGGGCGTGTGCTGTGAACAAAGCGAGGGTAACTATTCAGCAGGTTTAAAGCTGTCTGCGATAATTACGAGAAGAAAGGACGTCCTCGTGCCCGTCTTTGCACACTGATCAGTCAGGCGGGATTGTGGAGCAGGCGCCGTGCCCGTGAGCTCCTGGCGTCAACAAGGCAGGACACGGCGTTACTAAACTGAGCCGTCGAAGGAAGAGGAGCGTGTGTATGAGTCACTGTCACCACAGTGACGTTTATAACCAAACCCCCCCAGTCCTGCACACCCCCCCCCCCCCAAAAGCTCCTTCCCCCCCACCCTACCCCAACGACAGAGCCTCCTTAACTTCTGCGATACGTTTGACAAAGTTGACTTCAAAGGAGCGAACCTTCGGCGCCGTTTCGCAGAGGTGTGAGAAAGCCCCGCCGATTCGTGGAGGGGAGGAGAGGGGGAGGAGGGGTTCCAGGAGGAGGATGGAAGAGGGGAGGGAGGTACTGGAGTGGAGAGGGGGAGGGGGGAGGAGAGGGGAGGAGAGGGGGAGGGAGGTACTGGAGTGGAGAGGGGGAGGGAGGAGAGGGGGAGGGAGGGAGGAGAGGGGGAGGGGGGGAGGAGAGGGGGAGGGGGGAGAGGGGGAGGGGGGGAGGAGAGGGGGAGGGAGGTACTGGAGTGGAGAGGGGGAGGGGGGAGGAGAGGGGGAGGGAGGTACTGGAGTGGAGAGGGGGAGGGGGGAGAGGGGGAGGGAGGGAGGAGAGGGGGGAGGGAGGGAGGAGAGGGGGAGGGAGGTACTGGAGTGGAGAGGGGGAGGGGGGGAGCAGGGGGAGGGGGGGAGGAGAGGGGGAGGGGGGGAGGAGAGGGGAGGGAGGTACTGGAGTGGAGAGGGGAGGAGGGGGGAGGAGAGGGGAGGGAGGGAGGAGAGGGGGAGGGGGGAGGAGAGGGGAGGGAGGTACTGGAGTGGAGAGGGGGAGGGGGGAGAGGGGGAGGGAGGGAGGAGAGGGGGAGGGAGGGAGGAGAGGGGAGGGAGGTAGGTACTGGAGTGGAGAGGGGGAGGGAGGGAGGAGAGGGGGGAGGGGGGAGGAGAGGGGAGGGAGGTACTGGAGTGGAGAGGGGGAGCCCTTTGATCTGTGGCAGCAGTAAAAAGTACAAAAGGATTAGATGCGTTGGGGAAGAGGAGCGCTGGAGATTGCAAACAAGGCTCGCATTCTAGCCCTCACGGGACGCAGCCGGGGAGAGAGAGAGAGAGAGAAGAGAGAGAGAGAGATGAGAGAGAGAGAGAGAGAGAGAGAGAGAGAAAAAAACAAGACGAGACAAAAGCAGGATGTCTTCGGGATTCTGCAACCTGCTTTGGAAGTTTTGTCAGGCCTGGAGCTCGAGTGATTAGTATTGAACCCACTATCCAAAGTAAACCTGGAACCAGCCCTGCCCGTAACGTGGTTAACGTAAAACAAATGAGCCGGGTCGACCCACTGGAGCTGGACAATATCATTTGCTTAAGTGAGTAGTCAGACGGATCCGTTTACCACTGCTACGTTTATTTCTGATTTAGCTCCTTATCGCTGTTGACCTGTACTTGGCTGGACCTAAGTGGTGCTCCCCGGTGGTGGAGACGGGGGAACTGACCTTGGAAGAGGGCAGCGTTCTGGATGATGAGAAGTTTGAGCTGAGCGCTGCTGGCCTGCAGACTGGACTCCATGTTTTGTTTTGCGCTGAGAAGGTAGCGTTCCTCCATTTTCCGTGAGCAGCAGGTGAGACCCTTGGGCTGGCAAACCTGCAGGTCTGAGCCTGATACAGCGGAAGGAAACATTGAGGAGAATGAGAGGGAGAGAGAGAGAGAGAGAGAGGGAGGAAAAGAGAGAAGAATTTGAATACAATCACTCAAGGGTGAAAAAGTAAATAGACCCTGTTGCTAGCATTTCCCAGAATCCTCCAGAGACCGTGTTTGCCTAATGAGTTAGACATGGCAGAAGAGATGCTTCAAATAGCTGGTTTTTACCAAGCCCACTGTTTTAAACCACCTATGAGGACATGACATCAAAGAGAGGAGTGTGCTTCGTAACACAGGAAAACAAATGTCTGTGGCACATTTGAAAACAAGATGTTTAATTCCTACACAAACCTCCCCAAGGTAAGAGCCCGAAAACATATCAAAAAGCAATGAGGAAAGGTGTAACTACATTTTGCTAAAGGCACATGAAAGGGCAAAGACAGCACGGAGCAAATTTCATTAGACGAACAAAAATTCTAAAGCTCAACCTTAATTCCAACACAACCTTATTATGTAGGAAAGCTCAAGAAACACAGTGGAATTAAACAGATCTTATCTTGGTTGAAAGAAATAAACACACACATACAAATATGCTTCATTTTAAAAAGATCTAAAACGTGCCACCTGTAACAAGTAATAGTATAGTAGTCTTGGTCTTCCTGTAGCTCACCTGATACAGACAGAGAAGGGCTCGTGGCAAAACGTAGGCCTTTTTACTGTAATGCAAAAAATAAATCTTCAAAGAAAAATTATGAAGAAAGTTACTCGGAGTTTGGACAATCTCTTGTTTGTGTTTTTAAAACGGCAACGTCCTACCAGTCCTAATGCTATAACATTCCTAGAAGGTCCCAAATGCACCTTCAGCTGTCTTCATTATCATGCACACATATGCTCAGCACTTTTGAAAGTTCAATCTAAATAGCAGGTATTTTTTCTTCTCTCCATTAAACAGCAGCCTGACAACCCTGAGAAGTGGATTTCTGCATCAAGTTAAAGTCTTTCCACCAACCTTCCCATGAAGGGGCTGCATAGATTTACAGAAATTAATTACTGTGTCATCAGTATAAAGATGCATTCTATTTTTTCTTAACACATTTCATATCCTCATTAAAATACAAAAGCCCAAGTATAGATCCTTGCTGAACCCCATTTGCAATTTCTAAGAAATGAGTATCAGCACACTGGGGTCTAATTGGGAGGCAGAGCCATGCATGGTTGCTATGCCGATAGTCTTAATATGTAACCTGTATGTAACCTCCAGATATTTTCAATATGTTACAGATTTCACAGCAGCACATATTCACTGTGCAATTTTACAGTTTCACTGGCCATTTAGAGAAAAGCTAAAGGCAAAAAAAATATTTCTTTATCAACTTAAACAAAATAACTGGCATGTTTTAAAACATGCTCTCTCCTAAATGAGAGTCAGTTCCATGTGATAATATTACTACATTATAGCATTTTACTAAGTTTTTAATCAAACTATGAAACTCGTTAAGTAATTTGTTTAAATGCACGTGCAACAACGAAAGATTACATGTGCCGAGTAATCAGTCTACAACCAAACATTTTAACGTGCGTTTTATCATGGATTCTTTAAACTAAAAGGAAAAAATAACAGAATGAAAATAAAAACAAAAGATACAGATTTATACATTTCAACACGTAAAAGGCTACTTGACATTTCATGACATTTTGTTAGAATGAAATTATTCAACAGTCTATAGCAGGGGTACTCAAATAGAGATTATGACGGGCCACATTTTATATTTTCAGTCACTGAAGGGGCCGGTTACAGGGGGAGGGGGCGGGTCGAACGTAAACTGTCGACGGGATGGGGGGGGGGGGGGGGGGGGGTGAACGCATTTGGCCGTCTGCTACCTGTTTGTTGTTGCCATAAAGGCAATCCCCGGCATCGTCTTGAGATCGCGGTGCGCGATTTCAAAATAAGAGCGGATAGCGGATGTGGCCCGTGGGCCGCTATTTGAGTATGGGGGGGTCTATAGTCTTATGTTCTGTAGAATGTCATTTTAGTCACGAGAAGAGCATGACGGACAGAAGTGAATTCACAGAATAAGCTCGTAGTTCAGCCTCTCTAGCCAGAACTCACAGACCATTAACTCGGGTCGCAATATCACCACAGACGGTTGGTCCTAAACGATTAGTGAGCCGAGCACACGCTCGTGTGCAAGATCGCAACTCAAAACTACTCCGCCTTGGAGGCAGAACGAACCTAATTGGTTTAGACCAGGGGTACTCAACTGGCGGACCGCGGTCCGGATCCGGACCCGAACGCAGTCCTGTCCGGGACCCAATCTCATTCCTGATTAACTGGATACGGACCAAAACAAAAACCGTAGCATTTATTTCAGGGCTATTGAAAAAAACACTCCGTCACGAGTGTTACGTTTGCCACCCCCGCTCAACAACTTACGTTCGCCACCCCCGCTCTACAACAAGCCTGCCTGGTTGACGCTTTCGCGAGCGGCGCGAGGGGTCCGCGCGGCGAAAATGACGTAATCGCTTGTGGCTCCACGTGTGCGCGAGTGTCTCGCGCGCTGTCGGTTCTGAGAGGTCGTGCATCTCTCGAATTTTGTAACTTTGCGCCGCGCTTCAGCGCAATGAACAAAGTCACGTTTTCAGGGTTCATACACCTTTATAAGGTGGAATTAAAAGCACTTGTACGTCACTTTCAAGGTCCATTTCAATATTTCCCAGCATGTTAAACATAATTAAGTTAAATATTTATACATATACTCGAAATAATTCGCTTTTTTCTATCACATTATTTAATGGTTGTTTATTTAAAAAACGCCCAATCTTCACGTCTTCACGTTCTCTCTCATGTTTCGTCCTGGAATTACAAGAGGCTCGTAGGCCTATTTGTTAAACCTAATACAAGAGAACTATTCAGTCAGACAGCTATTTGTTGTGAAACCAAGTAGTTACAATTTCAAGCATTTTTAAAGTACTTTAACCTAAATTCCAGCACTTTTCAAACCTGAAACATATAGCAACATTAAAATTGGTCAGGTAAATGTTCATTCCCCTGTTCTGAGGGGTGTTTCTACCACATATCGTATCGGACAAAATGCCTATCGTTTCGGAGAACACTGCAGTGACGCTCCGCGAAAAGTATAAACACCTCCACCGTTCGCGCACCGTAACCCCCCCCCCCCCACCCCCCCCCCCCCCGCTCAACAACTTAAGTTCGCCACCCCCCGCCGCACCGGACCTCAGGGCACAGGTATCTGCCAAAAATTGGACCGCGGACAAATTTAGTTGAGTACGCCTGAGTTTAGACCAACGCTATTCAAAACGACCCAGTGGGCGGAGCTTATCTTCGGTTAATGACGCGCATTCTTAGAACGGTTTTACGAGCTACAAGAAGCTCGTGACAGAATGCTGCTTTAATTGTGGTTTTTTCTTTTAGCCTCTAAAGTTACATCTCCTGTGCTCGCTTGTTTGTTGTTAGCCAATTTCAGGGCAGACAAACTAACATTAACTGATAAAAATGCAGGCTAAACGATGGCAAATAAATAGTTGCTTCACAGTTTATAATGTTGTATAGTTTCTGAGAGAGAGAGATAGAGAGAGAGAGTGTGTGTGTGTGTGTTTTGTTTTTTAACACTAAAAATAATGGAAACTGGTGAATGATATATAAATGTTTTGTCACCTTTGATGCAAGTATTAATGTAGAATTGTTGGTTACATTCCTGGTATAAGGGTATAAGAGTGTTTGCTAGCTATTTCTTCTCGTATATGGAACGTTGATGTTTGGCTGTAAAATGTTTGGATGTAAGAGTTTGGCTTTGTTGTAAATACCCTGTACATTTAGACTTCAACTTCTCTGGTGATGTAAGATGCTGCATTACTTTCTTACATACTTGTTATTAATATCATCTCTGGTAGTAATCGCGCAGAGGAATCACGGGGCGTTCGAACAATCTGTCTAATAATTATCAAACCGTTCCTGGGAGGAACCACTGAACCGCACTTGTGTGACCCGCTAGGACCGGAACGTGACGCACTGTAGGCATCATCAGCCTTTTGTCAGACCACCACAGTGTTTCATCTGCCCCAGCACTGAAATGCTACTGCAGGCTCTTGTGTCTGGTGAGCCAACTCTGGTTTCAAGCACCAGGGAAATGAAGAACATGCCCTCACCTTGGTAGAAGAGAACGAAGAATCAGAAAAACACATTACCAGGAGCATCTCGCACAGATGGATCACCTGAATGAGAGTGATGACATGTGATTTATTGGCAGCACTCACAGTGGCCGTGGCATTTGAAGGCTGTTTGACAAAGCAGGGGTCGGTGATACGGAACTATGCATTTGCCATCATGATAAATAATGTCTTGCATTTTGAAGCATATAGCAGGTATTATCAGTACCTGTAGAACAATGACTGCAAGAAAAGAAAGTTTCATACCAATTACAGAGAACATAAACAACCTGGCGCTTGCCATTAAAATAAAATATATTGACTAATTAGCAGACGATTGAAAAACGTCTGAAAATCTTTTTTTTTTAACCATCCAATTAAGAATCAGTTCATATCAAACATAACACTCCATCAAACGGTGAACCTATTTGAAGAATTCTAATCTAAAAATGTCAACTGAGAGGTTATAAGAGAACAATGTGCAAACCCGCACAATCATACAGAATGTGCAAACTAATGAAGTGAACAGCCACGGCCTGTTACTCTCCTGTACATCAGAAACAGTCAAATAAAAACACTTTTATTAGTTTCTGATTTGACTCACGACTTTACTCATTCATACAGTAAATTGTCTGAACATCTCAGAAATACTAATTACTTTGTACATTCTAGAAAGGTCTATGGAGGAACTACATCTCTGCTCTTACAGGGTTTTTTTAATTTAAGATACATAAAATGAACGGAGGTAAATCTCCCTTTTGCTTTGACATACATTTGTGAGGAGCATCTCTCTCCAGGACTGGAGGCAGGTGAGTTGTGCGTCGATGAGCTGCCTGAGGGGGTGGAACAGGCTTGATTGATAGTGCTGTAAACAACCATCAGAGGCTTCACAGTTTTCCAGAGCACACACAAGGGGAAAAGGATGGTGGTGGTGGTGGTGGTGGTGAGGGGGGGGGGGGGGGTTCTGATACAATGTGAGAGGAAACAAAAGATAGATAGAAGCACTGGATACTCTGAATGCTAGTTGTGCCACTTTACTGAAACACAGTTGACTACAGAATCAGCCCATTGAAGTTTCACGAGGCCAGGATGACGCAGCACATCTCCACAACCCTGACCGACAAAGGCAGAGCACAGTGGAAAAATGTAACGGGTTGTTCAGTGGCCAGCTACAAAATGCACTCCACTGTGCACAAGAAAGCTTTATGTGACTTTTAGTCTTTAATTGTAGGGTTGAAAGCACAGCAGATGCCTTCAGACTGAGTTATATGTTCAGCCTTGCATTTCATGAGAGTAAGAGCCAAATAAAAGCACAGATAGGGAAGTACGGTGTTTACACAATTACACAATTATCTGATCTGGTTTTGATTAAAAGCCTAATGCAGCACAGGCAACCAAAGACTTCAGAAGATTCACAATGTCCAATCACAGCATTGATGGCGAGGCCTCACCGTGGCAGTCACCACCTGGTGGCAGACACACACTGGTGATAGCAAATCAACACAAAACATTCTCCCAGTGTCCTCTTCTGCTCCTGACCACTCAGTGCTCAGAAGTGGTGGGTCATCTTTAATTTAGCCCCATAATCCATATCCTGGCTTGCTGAAAGATGATTGGCCAAACCTACATATATATCTTTTAAGTGTACAAAAAAATCTAAAGAAGGAGGCATCAAAGGCAACTGAAGACTTTTATTTTGTCCTACTTCTCCTTCCTGTGTTTAAAGTACAAAGAAGATGGGATAAACAGTCTGGTTTTGCGGGTGTTTTTGTGTGTGTGCGTGTGTGTGTGTGTGTGTGAGTGTTTTTTAATAAAAGAACAGAGCTTCATCAAAACTGGCACAGGGGCGGGGGGGAGGGAATTCTCATCAAGCAGACACGCAAGGATTCAGGGTTGAGTAAATGCATTTATTAACATCAAACTCTTCACACACCCACACCTGCAAATGAACTGCAAGCCATTCAGGCACACCCACGTACATGGCCACAGTATGAAAGGGAAAAAACGGGGGGGGTGTTGGGGGACCTGCCACCTCGGTCAGCCTGCAACTTTTGCATGCACACTGACAGGCTTAATATCCTAAATCAATACTTGCAAAGGACTGGCGACAGATACGATCAAGCTAATTTCAGGCTGTGGGGCAAATTTATTAAGCCGTCAATGGCGCACGGCACAGGGGGCGGGAGCAGGTATGAAAGGATGGAGAAAGCGGGCGGATTTGGTAATTATCTGCCGAGAAACACACAATTTCATCTGTCTGTCTTGTGTTTGCGGATGATAAATGTATTTCATTAGAAAAGTTTGGAGTGGAGAGGAATAGTGGAGGCCCATGGGGACAGATTATTCCCCACAGAGACACGTGAACAAAGACCACATCATTCTGTCTAAATAAAGACTGCTCTTGGGGACTGACGGGGAAGGGTGCGGCTCAACACAGACGAGAAGGAGAAGGCCTGTGTGTGGAGATCCATCATCCTGCCTCATTGTTCACACGGCACAATGTTACACGAGCGCTCATGTTAACTCTCCGCACGGTAGCTGTGCGGCTGTCCCCCCGTCCACACACACCGTCCCCGTCCCAGCACGAGCGTGCCTTTCCTTCCCTGTCTTTTATCTTCAGCCTCCACCATAAACTCCACCTTCTGTTCTTCACAGCAAGGCGCTCGTCCCCGTGAGGCCTCGCGGTTTCCTCCGTGCAAAACATACAGAAAAAAAAAACACACACAGCTGGACACACATCTGGATGCAACGCGAAGGAAAGGCGACTTGATAAAGCTGCAGCGTCCCATCACACACACACACACACACACACACACACACACACAGCTCCAGATAATGTTCTCCACTCTCCACAGCGCTTCTCTTAAACGGTTCGTGGCCTTCCTGTGCTTGCCCCGCCCCCCTGCAGTATGACCCGAAGGCCCGAGGTCAGAGGATGTGTGTGCAGAGCCCGGATGGACCAAGCAGCTCCGGCTCCCGAGGCCTCACCAGGACTGTGTACACAACCCGTCCACCCACTCTTCCCTAGCACGCCTGGAGACACAGAACCAAAACCAAAAGACACGCATAACCAAGCTCCTCGGCACCAATTATGAAGCTATCAGCACGAGAGCTTAAAGCTGCAAGGGAGAAAAACAGACCGTGTTAAAATATAGAATTACTAAAAGGACGTCATTAGTGGCATAAATTATAAATTAACACCATTAGGAACCAAGGAGTCTCTTGACGGTTCTTTTTAGAGTCACGATCCCTAAAGCAAGTTCTGTGGAGTGCATATGATTAAATCAAACTGATGTCAGAGGCCAAACTGAAAAGACAATGTAATTCTGAAATTCAGGAGTTTGAACGATAATGCTTTGAGCTTGATTTTCAGTCTTACCTGAATGCACACGTTTCTTCTATAAACGTGCATTCAGTAACGAGGGTAACACCCTGTTTTACGTTTCTGCACGCTCACTTAAACTGGACAACCTCTAGGAAGTACAGTTTCATTTAAAAACTGGGCTCAGCTATTACAAGAAAAGTCCACAGCTCCTGCAAATCCAACTTAACTTGGAGATTATGGTCCATCACCTTCACATGAACAGCCTCAAATAACCTCCCTGAGAGTTGGACTCAAATCATTACTATGTTATTAAAAAAAAGGTGTAGGGACATTTTTTTCTACTTTAGGGAGAAGTTACTACACCCTGGTACAAAAATCACAGAGACCAGTTGGACCACCTTTCTCTACTTTCCGAGGCCATGAGTCTGCGTGCTAGTTTCCAACGATGCCACGATATCACACTCATCAGGGAATTATTAATTAATACACACACTAAATATTTTTGAAGCATCACACATCATATTGTTATGATGTCCCAGAAAACAGACCCTGCTGTTCTGTACATGGTGTCTATAGTCTTTGTTCCACAGCCACGAGCTTTAGAAACGCTGTCTGCAATTACAGCCATTAAAACCAGACCCGACCCACGAGCTCTTAACAGCATACGAAGCTCTCGAGGGAGCTCAGCCTCAGCAGTGATTCACACGTAACTACACCACACTCGTCTCTCCCACTCCCACGAGTCGGGCGTCCGAGGGAGGGTGGTTGTGCGCTGGCACCCTGGACCCGGAACCCAACTTCAGATCAGGAGTGCACTGCTACGGTAGCATCAAACACAAGTACTGTGGCTCCATTTAGACTCACACAGTGCTCGACAAGCAACGAAACAATGGAGAAAACAGGGGCCAAACATCCTGACAGTTTAATTCAAGCAGGAAGTCCACCAGAGAGGAGCTACCTCGTCAACTGCGATCATTTCTAGCGGAACGGATGTACATAAGGCACTGACAGCTAGCTAGGACAAGAAGGCACCAATCGTTCACGCATTTTGAACCTGAGTTTGAGTTCTGAGGCTTTAAGGCTGAAAGGACAGTGAGTCGCCCTTTATGCTCCGACATCCGACTCTCATTAACGCGTTCAACCTTTCCCTCTTGGGTGGGGATGCGGGGACGAGTGAACCGAAACTTCCGCAGTGGAGAAGAGAGGAGGGAGGGATAAAAAACCCACACACTGGCTTTTTGGTTCCGTGCCCCTTGGCACCACATGCAGCATGATTAGAATTCAGCTCAATCTTGCCGGGGCCGACATGTGGAGCAGAGCCCACCTCCTCCAGCACGACCCGAGCCCTGAACATCTCTCCTCTAGCCACAGCAAGCTTGTAGGGGTTGTCGCTGTTGGAAAAAAATAAATAAATCTAATGCCCGCACCGCTGCATCAACCCACTCACAAACACCAGTGGAGGGAGCAGCTGGCGAAAGAACCGACTCAATATCCATGACTAACCATCCACACATACAAGCACAGGCGCCTGCGAGGAAATCACCACCTTGCTCGAGTTGCAGTATAGTGTAGTTTTACAGCTGGCTGGACTACACTTCAGAGGAACGTTGAACTGAAAACAAGAGTGTTCAAACGTGCAACGCAGTCTCCTCTCAGCACTTTGAGAACCAAACCCTGAGCTCAACAGCCAGTTAGCAGGATCGTACTTGAGCACTTGAACACACGAGGCACAGATTGACTAAATGGCGTGCGGAAAAGTTACAGGATTAGCACAAGAAAAGATGCAATGCTGACGCACAGGACAAGAGTATTGAAGGGCAAATCACTTACTGTGGCGTTACTGAACCCCTGCGGTATGTGTTCAATTCTCAGAGGACTCCATGCAATCACAAGACAGTGACCGCTGAACTATACTGCCTGCAGTCGCTCCCTCGTCCAATTAACATTAGGGTTGTCTGCATTCATTTACCACTCCAAGGCAAGAGACGTGTGCAGAGTTCAGATCGGTATCTCAGTGAAACTGGCCAGTTCTCTCTGACCCGTGTTTCTCAGTCATGCGTGGGTGGCCCAGAGTGTTTTGCTGTTTGAGCCTGAACTGCCAATTCTGCACCTGTTAGCATTAGTAATGACGGCTCTCAGCACAGCGTTGAACGAGGCACTTTCAGCCTCCAAAATAACAAATGTTGCCGCTGTTTTTTTGGTTTCCTTGTATTAATTCTTAAGCAGGCGGTTTTTGTGGATTCTAATGCTACTTACTCTAGCAGTGGATGGGGGGGGGGGGTGTTTGCTAGAGTAAGCTACTGGACTGACATTGCACAAGTACACAAGTACATCCATTAACATTTAGAGCAACGTCCAGACTGCATCCGATCAGGTCATCTACTGAATCAGAATGCAGGTAAGTTGCAGAACCATGACCACCGCTTTGAGTGTCTCAGCTGGGATTCTGTACCACAAGGATTATCATGACTTTACATTGCCTGCAGCATTAAACCACAAAGTATCCACTCCAAAAAACATTAAGGTTTTGTGTGTCTAACGTCAGAAGCTTTGACAATTGGCCGATCACAAGATTGTACCCGAAAGAATAATTATGCCGGTGTCTTAATTTAGGAAGCGATCAAAGGGTTTTAAAAACACTTTACATGTGCTAACAATGCATGATAAGGAACAGAAAGAATATTAAAGCTACGACATTGAAAATAAATGAACTGTCAAATAACAGTTTCGAAATAACAAACAGGCAGAAATAATAGCCACCAAGCCATATAAATCACAGTTATCACGGCAGTGCCATACCCCTTTTCATTCAAACCACTGGCTCTGGTAAGTTGCACACATTAGTCTCCACTGCAAGTGTACTGGGACATATGGTTTTATATTTGATGGATGCAGTCTAACAAGTTGATGCATAATACATGACTAGCCATTTAGAACAAGCATGTAAGTTTACTTTGATACTCATTCCCTCTTCCTGCAAGTTATCCCATTTCATACCTCTAACCTCAGCGAGGGTTATATGTTAATATTCTTCCCACTGAGGAGTATACTAGACTAGTGGAGTGTGCTAGGCGAAGTTCTTTTGTCCCAATTCCAGGACCGATTTAAAATGCAAATAGTCAAACGATTAAAAAAGGAACATTACCTCTGATTACGTGTCACTCTGGCAAGGACACGAGCTGTTCACTAAGCATGAAGGGCAAACAGTTCTTTGCTTGTTCGCGATCAAGACAAAAATTTTATTTGTGTTTTTTTCTGAACTCTGAAACAGACAGCTGAAACCAAAATGTTTTCCAGGGAAAGGTGTTTTATGGACATAATGCTGTACCACCCCCAATTATCAAACTAATAAAGCCTTCAAATGTGATTGTTGATAATTAATTACTTTCTTCCTATTTTGGAAGAGCTAAAAGTTTGACGGTTTCATTAAAAATATGTTTTGTGGCCATTTCTTTACTGCGTATATTGATTCTCTTTTAAATTTCTTTCCTCTGCAGTCAAGGATGGATGACAAACCTGAAGCATGAAGAAAGATGTTGGAGAGAGTTAACAACCCTCTGTATTGCCTTCACTATGGGGAAATATGGCAGATTAAGTAAATCCACTAACAGTTTGCCGTTCGTCAACATGATATGCAATTCACACTGGTTACAAGACGAGAAATGCATTTACACCTGCCCGCTTTTACCCAGACAACTTTTGCAGTGCATCCACCACCCATGCATACGACAAGCACGCGGACCTGTCAGGGGAGAAGGAGTGTGCACGCGCTCAATTAGCTTGAGTAAATCAATGAGACGCCAGCGCAGTAACTATTAAGCCACGTGAAAATTGCCTGCCACTTTATACTACTTGTGTTGCGATTGCAAGGCGTCTGCCTCTATCCAATTGACGACATTACCTTGGCTAAAACGAGTAGCCTACAAAATTAAGGTCGGCTCGAGATTTACACGACACACAGGTAAAGAAATAACGTGTACAGTTGCATATATTGTCGTTACAAGCGCTCCTCACAATAACAAGCTTGTCTAACATCTGTGTGTCTGACACCTATGTGTCTGAAAGTAAGATGCATCAAGCACATTAATGGTGTTTTTATGGGCATCTTTTACCTGAGACTGGCGATTCGGGAGCCCACTTCGTGCCAGGATATAAGAACTGAAAGGATGAACGCACTTCTTGACAGTTTAGCGCCTGGTTGCTTAGCTGAGCGTGCGGCACAAACAAAGCGAACAGAATCACTGCACCGACCGGATTTAGTCCATCCATGGTCACACCGTAGGAACCGAACACTAAAAAGTACGGGAGAGATGTCGAATAGATGTGGTACTTAAGAAAGTGTCGGAGGAAGCAGTGTCCCGTTTCTCCATCCAAGAGATCTAAGCATCCTCTCGTTCTGCACCTCTGTTAGGACACAACATCCCCGAGCCTGTAGTCTGTGTTAATCTTCCTGGTTACTGCATCTGACTGGTAACTTAGCAGCGAAGAACTACTATTCTCATAAAATACCACCCTTCACAGTACTGGTTTGTTCTTTTACAAACTCCCTTCTCGTTCAGTTGCAGCCGAAAGGTTGCCAGATAGTGTAAGTAGATAGCCTACACGCCATCGCCCTCCAGTGTGCATTCAAGTATAAACAGGATTACACGTGAAACGTCTTAAATCAATGGATTACACGTGGGTCCCGCCTATACAACATGACCGTCGGCAGTCCTTCATAGGTTACGGCAGCGGGAGAATGTTTTCCTCTGTCGTTTGATCATTTATGGCCTATAAATGAGATCTTCAGAGGTTAGAACTTGCTCTGCCCAATTTTGTTCCTTTTAATTCCAAATTATTTCCTTACAATAGCCGACTCACACTTCGTTTTCACGTTTAACTTTTAGTAAAACATAAAAGTGGACTATTCAACAGAAGTTACATACGCGATTTTAAAGCGTTTTTAGGATACCATTATTTCCAGTCTGATGTTATTGTAGGCTACTTCCAAATTTCATTGCTCTATTTGGTGAAAACAACAAAATGCAAGACTATTTAAAACGTTTATTTTTAACAGGTTATTACATATACACTGAATATTTAGGGGAAAAAACTTGCATGCCATATTCTAGTCATAATTACTCATTAGTTTCCTAAAAGATAAGAGCGTTTTTATTTATTCACTTGGAAAACTAATTCTGCACACACTATTAAACATTACTTAAACATTCCCAAAATGTTCCAAGAAGCAGGTTTAGCGAACATGAGTCTATGCTGCCATCTGGTGCTGTTCCTAGTTATGTAACTGCACGTCCCAGAAGGGGAATATACCAGCAGGCACTCATTGATCCAAATATTGATAAAAATGTTGATGTACTTGGAATGTAAATGCATACATAAACAATCCTGTAATCTGTTCAAAAATGCTGCTGCTCTGTAGGTCATAAGATCTGGCGGATTACAGATGGATACCGTGCAATTTTTCATTTAAGATTTTGGACATCATTAAAATTGCAAAGTCATCCACCCGAAAACAGCAAGACACCCATATTTGAATCACCCGTCACTAGAAACAGGCCGCAGAACAGGCCATGAGTGCTTGCAGAAAAGAACCATCAACACACAACTTCCTTTATATTCATTCTGAACTAAAACGTGAAATTATACACACCAATTATACAATCGTACGTCTATTGACTGAACTCAAACCCAGAGGAACGTGAATACTTGCAACATTCTTTTCATTCATCCTTCATCAATGGAGTTTTGCACCTGCAACAGCCAGTTTTGCATGGATTTGCACAGCATGCTTATATTAAAAGCTGGACGCAATCCTGCAAAACTCGCCATCACCTGCACCAGGGCTTTGTCCCAACTGTCCTGAAGCAGAGGACAAGGACCAGCAATACATGAAGTGCACACACTGCAGTAGATATCATGGCACTACCTGCACTGTGAGCACTTTGGAACTGCCTGGACCACAAACCCTCTACATCCACGTGGCTGTGATCCATACGCTGTGGCACGGCTGTAAAACTGGGTCATATTGATAAACAGGGTTGTAAACATTATACTCCACATTGCCATCACAACACCATGCGTTAAGTAATAATTTACAAGGCTTCCAGTTGTTGAGCAAACAGTTTCTCCTGCCAGAAGGGGCACCCAGCGCAGTAGATACTACACTACTTCACTAACTACACAAGATGCACCTTAGCAGGAAAAGCATAGTTTTTTTTTCTTCTCGCAAGACATTAATCCAATCTGAATTTCCTCATAACCAGCATGATCCATAGTTAAGCCTGTAAGAGAAAAAAAAACATCAAGCCATCAACATTCAATCAAGCTCAACTTTTAACAATTACCAAATGTGCTGGGGGGAGAAGCACAAGTTTTAATATCAATATTTTTATCTATTATGTTCTCCTAAAGTACAACCATTAAAACTGTAAGATGCAATTAACTGTAACTCTGTACTAGGCCTAGATAATGCCAATATAAGCAATTTAGCTAAGCGGGAACAATTATACATGACTGGAATTTGAATTAAAATGTCAAACAAAAATTACGTTTTGTGGAAGATTCACTTAAGTACAATGGTTATGAGGTAAATAAATGTGCGGAAAAGGTTTTCTTTTGGTATTAAGCCAAATTCAAGTACATCCATCGGCACCGAGCTGTGCACGCGACCGACACCCGCCTAACAAGATTTGGCGCTCAAAATGGAGGATCTCCACTGAAGAATGGGTGGAACCACTCCAAAACCAACGAAGATCCTCCTAAAACCTAAAAATCGTTTTAAAATAGCAAAAAACGTTATTACTGTTTGGATGTATGGGCCAACCATTTCCAGATTTGCAATATTAGTAAAACAGAAGGACTGTCTAAGCTCGTGTACGGTCATGGATAAACTACTGAAGTTTAAGACGCCCTTCAAGTCGTTTTACGGAAACCTCGGTAGGATCTTGGTGGCGAGGAACCATATTTCAAACCTGCTTGTGGTTGCAGTTAAGGAAAAAGGTTAATCCAGCACCCCCGTTTCGTGTGGATGCCGTAGGCCTTTAATACAATCACGGACGCCTCCGTGTGACCTCGTGCAGGACTGCAAATGGTCTAAATGTCCAACACGCAGGTGAACAAAAGCGGAACACACAATGAATTTGGCTTCCACATAAGTAGCTACACATGACGAGGGTGGTTTTGCGTGTGGTACAAAATCATATGGACAGTATTTCCACACATGGAAGATTATCTGCCTACTTTTACCAATTTCATGCTTTTCCCTAAACCTAACAGCATGGCGGTGAGGACATAGCTTAATTAAACGTCCTGACGGGACTGATCAAGTTGTCTAGGTGTGAAGGTTTTATATGTGCTGGCTTTTTTCCTTTTATATATAAATCCTCCTTCCGTGCCCAACAGGCCTGTTTAAACGCCTTGCAGGAGTGAAGGCGCCACACCAGCCCCGGGTTTAAACACACAGGCTGGGAGTCGCCAGAACCAAACCCAAGTTGTCACCCATGTAATAAATACTCAGTTACGGTTTAGGGCCACGGCGTGTAGAGGAAACAACAACTCGAGGAAAACAAATATTAGCCCAACCATATCATCATAATTTAAGGCTCCATTTAAGTAACTTGACTAATTAATAAGTACAAATGGAAAGTTAACGTTAACAATCGATTACATACAGTGAAAAACTTCTCAAATTGTGATTTGTTGCAATGCAGGCGTATAGCAAACTAGTGATGATTAACCTAGCTCTAGTTTAAAGGTTAATCAGTAGTTAGCAGAGAGAAAAGTGCCATCATCGTTCAAAACGAGTGTTACACATTTCTTCTAAATGAACGCGTGTTTTAACTAATTCATCATGTTAAGAGCGCATCTATCTAGATAAGTCCAATTCACTCCAGCAGCACATGATTTAGCCTCAGCTCCAGCACACAAAAGCCCGTCCAACGAAAACACTGACACACAAAGTCTATCTGAACACACCAGCAACAGATCACAAACAAAAAACAAACTCAACACCAGACTTAATAAAAACGTGTCTTGCTGAACGGACGTGTTAGGACATATAAAGAACTTAATTGTATCCGTTACCTCAAAGTGTTGGGAAGCTTCAGGTCGCAGGAGGTTTAAGAAAGAGGCGCGAACGTTCCGTCATGTGATGGTTCCTGTTCGCCTCCCAACACACGAACCCCCCCCCCGAACCCACCGGCACATCCGCTAAAACCCACATTTGCATAGTTATTCGGGGGGCCTATTAGTTTTAGACCCATTTAAACCTTGCAAAAAAAAGATCTGGACGTCAACATCTTCATACATATAGAAGTTTTTTCAGTTTACCTAAAAAGAGGGTGTATAAAAAGTTACAGCCCAGCTTGTAGTTTAGGAAGCTTGTTAAATATTTGCCCTGTTTGAAACAATAAAAACACAAGCATTTTTAATTAGCTACCCGAAACCTGATAAAATATTGTTTCTGTTAAATAAATTAACATACGACAAAAAAGCAACAAAACAATGAAAGAAATGAATAGCATAGACCCAATTCCCACGCATTTGAACAGAAAACAGCCAAAATTAGAAGAAAAAAAGTTGAGGCACACTACAAAGCTAGTTCAGAAATGATCCAAACACTTAAAATAAAAAATATACCGGGTGAGGTGTAAACGAAACAAACACCCGGGTCCTGTGTTGTGTTAAAGTTGGTCTACTGCGCACATGTTTCATGTTCAGCCCTTGTCGCCAGTCTAGAGAGACGACAAAATGTTATGTCATGCATGTAATTTAAGAGCATCCTTTTGTTATTTTTTCTTTCTGGGGGTGGGGAGCGGAAAAGAAAACTCCCGCATGTACTGCAACAATTGGTCTGCAAATCTGAACTTGTATTAACCGCCAAACTAGTCCAAAATGTTCAATTTGAAGGCAATCCACAAAAACTAGCACACAATGAAACGTGTGAAGTTTGAATATGTGATTGGTGTCTGGGTGTGTGTGACTGCTCTGTGCTTCTGGTCTAGTTGCCTTATCATGTGCCCTGAAAGACCGGGAACGCTGGGTTGACCTTTAACCTCTCACCCCTCCCCCTATCCCCAGCTCTATAGGATCATTGTGACATGCATCAAAGAGTTTCTCTCCGCTTTCACCAGCAGGATCCTCTTATATTTGTAGCTTCTTCTTCCTGTTTTTGATATGCAGCCATAGCAAGTTTTCTGCCTCACTGAAAAGTTAAAGTTTTGTAATAAAGAGCCGTTTCTGAATATTACAGAAAAAAAATCTTCGTAACAAACGTACAGTATTTGGCTGCTTTGCTTTAATTTGAAACCAAAGAAATATAGCTGGTGGTAACTAATGTTTGCAGTCGTGTCCTTATAAAACCTTATATTTGGTCTAGTTTTACAACGACTGAACGCAATGTACAAGCCAAATACCTGTTAAGATTGCTGAAAGACATTTATTGTTCACGAGGATTGCCCTAATGGAAACAAATTTTGTATGAATAATTGTAATGATTTATCAGAGCATTTAGGAGTGAGAACTGTATTACTAAAGTAATTTATAATTTCATTAGTAAAAAATAAGATTAGTAAAAGAGCACAGTAACTAGTTACATTCAGTATACCATTACCACCATGTGATTTTGCATGGGCAGAAGTATTAAATCAGCATTTAAATCAAGTAGACTATTTTTAAAATCTCGGCTTCAGGGTTCGATTCGCTTATTGTATTTTTCGTATTTTTAACAAACTTGATTTATGGGATTAATGCTGAGCAAGAGCTGAATTATGTTTCTTATAGTCATGGACGTAATTTTGATTTCAAAAGTGGGGGGGGACATGGATTCGTCGCTATTTAAATATTTGGTTTTAACCGTAAAAACTGTTAAATTACGTCCATGCATAAAGTAGAGAAAACTGGAATTGTATGTCGTATCTGGACCGAGATTCGGGTTGAATAACTTCATATCGGGTCATGGCCAGGAGCTGCCGGCAGGGGGCGCTGGTGCATGTGGAATACAGAGAGCAGGGCGACCTTCCCTTCACGTCCGTGCGGCCCGTGTCTGTTGTGTTGTATGACATTTACAGGAAGTACAGCACCAACTGATGTACGTTTGAATACGTTGTGTATAAACGCACGGATATTAAATACGTTGCACTTGTCGCAAAACCTGCTAAATATCATAGTATAAAGATAAAAGTAATGATACACGATTTTACTAGATTATGCACGTAATTTTTGGCTGCTTTTGAAAACGGTAAGCATAGCTTAATAACGACGTTTCCCCTTTGTGTGACCAATTAGTCTTTTCTGGTCGGTTGATCCGCGTTTGTATTCTTACGAGCTTGATAGTCACTGTTGTAAAAACGATGAAGATGGCACAGACCAGCACGGAACCGTCTGAGGAGCCGAACTCAAAGTGTCACTGGATAGAGACACTGTTTCAGCCACACTTTACTTTTCAAGATCTGCTAACGGGACCAGATCACTCCACTGATAAACCACGAGTCACACCAACGAGGTTCATGTCTGTAGACCAGCCGTTTGATCCCGAATCAAGAAGGCAGGTCTACATGACTACTTTAAAAGAGGTGCAGCACAACGAGGCCTTGGTGAAGAGGAGGAACCTCGTTCAGAGAATCAGTAGAGATGAGCAGCCCATAGACAGACAGAGGCCACCACCTGATGTTCAACATGAAGATTCAGGTGAAACACCACATTCAAAGGGCAACGGAGAAGACCGTGGACTGGACAGGTGCATCTGGAACAAGGAGGACATCTCTCAGTTACGGATGGTTCTGAGCGAGACGGAGAGAGACATGTGGAGGTTGAGGGAGAGGCTCCGAAGTTCAGAGGAGCAACTGAACAGTGAGCGAGAGACGAGGACGAGGTTGCAGGCTCTACTGGAGGATCGCGAGGGGCAGCTGGAGACGTCTAGACAAGAGGCGGCACGACACTCCCTGGTCGTGAGGGCCCTGAAGAAGGAAGCTTACATCACAAACATCCGACTACAAGAGCTCGCCGCACAGAGCTGGCGACAGGCCGAGGAGGCGAGGCGCCTGCGTGCGGAGCTGAGGGAGGCCGAGGAGAGGAGCCGTCAGGAGACACGACGCTGGTCGGGCCTGGCCTGGGAGCTGGAGACGGCACAAGGGCGGGAGAGGACGGAGGCAGCGCAGCAGACGCAGGCCGTCAGGGTGGAGTACGAAGCGGCCGTGGGGAGCCTGCAGAGACAGGTGGAGGAGGCTCGCACCGCGCTGAGGGAGGAGGAGGAGAACCACGGGCGAAGCAGGACAGCTCTGGAGGTCCTGCGTCGCCACCTCGGCGAACGACGGTACAACGAAATACAGGAATGTCCGACTTTGTTTCAAGCCACATCACAGCACTGAAGCTGAAGAACTGAGGCATACAGGTCAAGGTGGTTTAGCCCTTTTTTTTGGAGTGAATAACACAGAGAGGCATCCAGTCCAAGATCAGAACCATTTTGGAAGCGGGCCCCAAAGATTTTATATATACACAATGAGACAATGACAATTTTTGTCAAATTAGTTATGTTTAATATACTTCAGATCCTCTGGATTGTTGGAAACGAACATGTCTGCTTTAAAACACAAAAATGCTACATCTCACCGTTAAAAGTATACAACATTCATCAGTGTGTCTTCTAAAGCAGCTTTCAAAATACACTAAATAAAGCACACGGGCATTCATTTCCAATATAACTGCACTATTTTATTTTCTTTAAAATAAAACTTATGTACATATATATTCCTCTCACCTGGTGGAAAACACAACAGAAAACAGGAAAAAAAAATCAAGAAAAAGAATAAGAGAAATATCAGAATAAAAGAAATAAATGAGCAAAGCAAACATTTCCAGACCAACCCTGAAGTGAAGCCCACAAATAACTTAATCGGTCATATAATTTTCTTCCACTTACATCCACAGCAACATATCACGTATTAAAGCAATCATGTGTTGATGGCCGGCACTGCTATTTAAAGACAAATTTGTACAGTTGAATAAACCCACCTTTCCATCACTGATACTACCTTCAGCTCTGTTTTAAGTGTCAAGAGCCTTCAGACCTTTGGGTTATACTGCTGTAAGATGAATTTATCATGTGAAAGATGTTCATCATCATACTTGCATACAATTGCTTTTGTAAAAGTAACAGAAGGCATTTTATGCATATGGCACTCATACCTATACCAGTACCTGTTTCGACACCCGACATTTCTGTATGAAGTTATCACATTTGTATGTACAACAGCCCTGATTTCTCATTCATTACACATGTGAAATAAATTGTTAAACACCGTGTTCTCACTCTCACTTACGTCTGCTTGCTTCGGCTCTATGACATTACAAGTAAATCGGTACTCATTTCAAACCTCTCAAACTGCCACATTCACACACACAGAAGTTTCACATGCTGCATACCAGATGCGCAAGCATAACAGGTCGGATTTTGCCTCGCAGGTCCCATTCAGCGATCGAAGGCCATAACTTTTGTTGTTATAAGGTCTTATGTTTGCTTGCACAAGTTATTCTGCTACCCTATAACCACAGTAATACTTGTTGAGAGAAAGAAAAAAAAAATACACAGCACTTAAGCAACTCAAAACCTATGAGGTATATAAGAGAAGAATCTGTGCAAAGAGTACAAAGTTCAGCGTAAGGGAAAGTAGCTAACTCAACAAAGGCGTTTCAGTAGAATACTCTCCTGCATTTTCGTTCAAAAAGACATTTTTGCAACAGAGAGGTGCTGAAAAATGCAAACCAGTTTGAAAAAAGTGTTACCACAGTTTTGGCTCATTCAAGTTAGACAGTGTAGATGACATTAAACTGGAATTCAATGGCGTCTCCTGTCGTAACCCTCAGTTAATGGCTTTACAACCCTTGCATCTTCTCATTTAAGGCTTAAAAATGCAGCATCTACAGAGCATCAAAACCACCACTCTGATCCCATCAGTCTTACAGTATTACAGTGCGAGTGTTGATTAATCAATTAACGATGTTCTATGCGTACCATGTATTTCTACATCAGTGGAATAAACAAACCTGCAATTAGTTGCACAGCTAATAAATATTAGATATTTGTGTGTACGCGTTTTAAAAGCTTCCCCGAACATTTAAAATAACGGGCTAACCAAAGTGAAGTCAGAATAATACTCCAGGTACACTTTTATGCAAAGGGATCCAATAAGTAACCATCAAGGTAGTTAAATAACGCAACCAGTCAGCGTGCGACTGGTGTGAGCACAATATCAGAAAATACAGAGGGCCTCACACAAGCAGGTTAGCCCTCCACGATTTGGCAGCCATTCTGGAAATTCTCTTTTGCACATTATATATATATAATTTATTTATTTGTTGAATAATTTGATATAGGACTATGAAACATACCCAGTCACTAGCTAAAGAGAAGAGGGCTTTGGTTTACTATTTACTAGAGTGCTGGTTTAAAAAGGCTTAAAAAGTGAATAAAGTTAAGACATATCTTTGAGATACTTTTGCTTCCAAAGCTTTGGAAACATTTGCTTTCTACATTTGTGGGCATCGCAGGCCTATCCAAAACTTGAAATAAAGTGAATTCTCACCAATAAAGGCATTTGTCTCCTAACACACCATTACTTGCCTTAATAAAAGGTGAAAAACACCTCTACAAACCCAGAGGAAACTTATTTTTCTAAGTCACTACCAAGAACTACCACAAATCTGACTAAGGTAAAAATCAAAATGGTCACAGATAGTCAGAGGTCGCACAGACAGTCAATGGTCTCTAAACAATCCATGCGTGTTTCTAACATTTTCTCTCTGGGAGGAAGCTTTGGGTCCCACTTACCTTTCTAACGGCAAAACTCCACCTTGTCCCTAATTAAAGGGAAAGACTCGCTATCTAGAGCACTCGTTACCCATTTCAGCGGTCAGATGCAAAGAAATTAAGTGTCGGTGAGAGCAGTATTTCTTCGTCACTCCCTCCTCTTCCCTCCCTCACGCTCCTTCAGCACGCCTGCGCCCTGACTCTGGCCCTCAGCTCCGTCCGCCTCACACCTCCTCTGGCGGGGCAGGCTTCTTCAAGTCACGGATCTGCTTGATCAGATAGTTCTTTTCGTCGCAGAACTGTTCGTCTTCCGAGCGGTCGGTCTGGAAGTGGCTCAGGAAGTCCACCAGCTTGGACTGGTTCTTCAGGAGGATGTCCAGCACGGGCTGCGTCTTGTTCGGGTTCGCCACAAACACCTGAGGGCACAAGGAAGACTTCTCATTTCAGTTAATGGAGTACTAGTGTTTTTTTAGGTCAATGGGGCAGATATGTGAAAGTCAGCAAACAAGTGGGCCAAATTATTCTGTCTCAAGCCATAGTTGCCCTGACATTCAGACCTGGACGAGCCTGTGGGCCTGTGCGCATTACCTTAAAGACGTGGAAGGCTTCGAACTGGATGTTACGGCTGTTGTCTTTCAGCATGTTCATCATCAGCTTCAGGTTCTCAGCTCGACTGATGTACTTGGTCATGACGGTGAAGTTGTGTCTGTCCAGCAGGAGTTCGCCCAACAGCTATGAGGAAGACCACGGCTGGTGTTACAACAGATGTTGCCACTGAAGAATTATATCACCACGTGTCGGTTAGGAACGGACTGCCAGTTTTATTACATATGCTCCAACACAAATTGCCCCTGCAGCAAACAAACTTGTAGATCCTGTGTCTCAGTCCTGGCCTACCAGGGAGAGAACATCGCTACAGCAAGACCTAAATGTGCTCATGAATATAATCACACGGTCCAATCATGTTCCAGTCACACGCGTGTCTATGTCTTGTGTTGTAAACATGATACTGCTGTAAAGATAGGGCAGACAGAGGCGAGCAGGACTTTCCTATAGGCATGTGACGGTTACAATCTGTCCAATATTGCAGCACAACTCTGTTACCTGCGAAAATCTTTCCTGACACATCAAAGTCACCGTGTGACAACCTGTGTTACAGGTAAAGACCTCACCTTCAGGGACTGACGCTTGGTGACATAATTATCAGAATGCAGCAGCTTTTCATAATCTGTAAACACCTAAAAAAGAAAAAAAGAAATAATACGGAAAAAAAAGGTCATCTTACTACACATATTCTGGATCTTCTCATGAATGTTAATTTTACCACACATATACTGGACCTTCTCATGAATATGTAAATGTTACCACACATATACTGGACCTTCTCGTCAATATGTTAATTTTACCACACATGTACTGGACCTTCTCATGGACTTTAACAAAACTGATCCGCTGACTTAATTGATCCACCACTGCTAACATTTTTGCAAGAAGTACTCTGGCTCTTCAACACTTACTCTGTCATAGTTTGTCTCTAAGAAATCCGCACACATAATCTTGTGTCTCGTTAGAAGATCCTACAAAAGAAAAAAAAACAACCTTGGAGTAAATGTGTATATGCAAATCAAGTCCAATGGAAAAATTCCTGACACCACTTTTACAAATCTCACAAGTAATACAAGAAAATAACAGGTTTGCATAATCCACTTAAATGACCGATAAGAAATAGCATACAAAAAACTCAGAAGACATTACTTTGCTCACCTTAAATGAAGCAAAAGCATCAGAGGCAATGTCAAAGGTCGACAGTTCCACATAACGGAAGAAACAGAAGAAGTCCTCTGAGAACAGGACGGTTCGGGCCAAGGGTTCATGACGGAGGCACTCCCTCAGCATCATACCACAGTTCAGAGCCACATCCGGAGTCTCATAGCTGCAGTTAACAGAATAAACACTAAGGACCAAGGTCACCATGGAAGACAACTAATTATGTTTTACTACCCAAACACCCCCCCCCCCCCCCTTTTCTTTCTGAGCTGCCACTCATGCCGTGTGGTAGGACAGTTTAACAGTACAGTAAGAACATCCAAATTCGAAGAGATTCCCACAGTTGGGTAGCATCACTCTGGAGGGGCGGGAACGGAAGGATACAGCCAACCGTCCTGACTAGTGGTGCACAGTGACTCCACAGATAATTGTGCACTCATGGCCACAAGTGACATTTGCTATGCTGGGAACCAAAATCTGGTTCCCACCACATTGTACATGTGGGCCAATTTTGGTGTAGCTGGATCCATGGAAAACATATACCATCAAGCAATGATGTGGAGATGATTCATTTGTTCATGCACTTTTACAAAACAAAATGTGTCCATTGCTTGCAGATCTGATAACAGGACAGGGAATGAGAATACTCAATGAGAATACTGAATACAGTCACATCAGCAATGCCAGCTACTATTGACAGGTTAATCAATGCTCTTCATCCATGGCTGGCCCCCGGGACCTGGGAAACGAACCCTTTCAGCAGCATGAAGAGGATCTGGGAGTGGGAGGAGATGTACTCCACGGTGGGAGTGCGGGTGCCAATCTGACGACGAACTATGTTGCTGAACAACTGAACCACATCCTTCTTCCCCTGTGAGGACAATTAAACAGAAATGTAAATCAAATATATTCAGTATATTAGAAGCAAGAGTGCCTAAACTTTAATCATACGCAACACTGAACAGGAGGCTAAAGCCACGCAGAGAAGATCGGAGATCCTTTAGTAAAGGCTAAAGTAAAGGCTTCAACATGGTTGGAAACGTGGTTAGTGAACCCAAAATTAAAATTATACTAAATTAAATAAATGAATAAAAGCTCATTTATTAAACCAATCACATGCCACAGTACTCCTTGGGCTTCATGACATCTGCTGTGCAAACGCTAAAGTCAACACAAACGCCTAGTTTGGTTATGAATGACAGTCACCTCGAAGTCGATCCTTTGCAGGTTGGCTATGAGAGCAATGAAGAGGTTGGTGTTGTAGAGCTCTTGGGCCAGCTGGGCCACTGCTTCTGTTTGAGGTTCTTTGTCGCCAGTGCCACACAGGACTTCTTTTAGTGACGCTAGGTTCTTCGACGCCTCCTCTGCAACCTGGTACACAAATCAGTCTCGTTTCCACCAACCGCCATTGCCAGAGAACGCTCCAAAATCACATTTAAAGGGGAAAAACCGAATGTGTGAATACTGCTTCAGTGTTTCCTCTTGCTCTAAAGCAGTGATCACGGTGCGCACTGCCAAAAACAATACAGCGACTTCAAAATAAAGGTCCTGTGAGGTTTCAGATTTCGCTGCTCACCTTTTCACATTTCTTGTTGTCAGATGCATCTAGTTTCTCCAAGCAGGCCACGTTCTCCTTGAGGTTCTTCACAATCTCTGCAGGGTTCTTCTGAGACTTCCCGAAGGGAAATGGCATGATGTTTTAATGGTGCGGCTGGTTTTAGATGAAATTAGAAGCCGTTCAACTTTACAAGGAAAAAAAAAATACACAAAATTACAGGCATGAAATGTCAAATGATTTGTCAATTTAGACCAATAATAAAATAAACAGTGGAATTATATGAGTCAAGAATCTTTTTTTTTCTTCTGATGTACAGTCAGGTTTCATCTTTCATATCCCACTGAAATACATATGAGAAAGGAGTCTCAGATCTGACATCAGCATTCTTAAACTGAAATGTGCAATGCAAATGGGAAATGAAGGACAACTCTACATCCACTGAGCATGCCCAGACTGTAGCCCAGCTCTTATAGCTACAAAATGTACCCAACCTGAGGACATTATAAACCATGCTAAAAATGATGCGGCAGTGTGTGATACTTCACACTATAAACCTGCACTCCTATTAACTATTAGCTCAGACATTGTAACTTCACTACATAATGGGGCTGGATATTTTCAATTTCTTGTTAAAAAAGGCACTGATTTTGGCATGATCTGAATTTCTTTCAAGTCATGTATAGAATTTTTGAGGAGAGCATCTTTATTGACAGTTTTGAAAACAAAATGTCCATACAATCCCTTACTTGAACTCTTACAACAATGCCAAGCAGTTGCAGACTGGACTGAACATAATGAATGCTCATGTGGTTGCTTTTTACTTGTTTTAAAGAATGGCAAAAAAGAAGGCTGTAATATGTAGAATTATCATTTAAGGCCACTCTAAGTAACTATCATTCGTGTGCAAGTTCTTGAATTAACATAATGCCTTTATCCAACATCCTGACTTTAATCTGGACTGCATGGTACCAAACACTATATCTGACCAGGTTACCCTAATATGTGACAAACAGAAGCAACAATACACCCGCCTAATTCTCCGTTTTCTATTTACGACACTGATGTCCGACAGCATGGAACCGAGATGCAGTATTTCATTTACACACTACTTGCCAAGACTTGTCCAACAAGAAATGTGGATGAACTGAAATGTTTGGCTTTGATTTAAAATGTTTAAAAATGTCTACAATCTTAAACGCATGCCATAGATGCCTGTAATCAGAACATACCACATGTTAAAAGTGCATCATTAAGGATAAGCTATAATTATTAAAGAACATATATGCCCTACAAGTTCAGCATTATAAAATTAAAAATAAATACATACATAAATGTCTTACTTCTCACAGGAAGTCATGTTATTCATTTAGAAGTAGACCCATCATATGAGCTTTGGACATGCATGCTCACCTAGTCCCATTTCACTAGGATTCACTTCACATTTGTAACATAGATAATATGTCAAAAACCTTTGGCTACAAACTACAGACCGTTAGGCACGTTTTAGAAGTAATCCAGCAATAAAACAAACATTAGTCAGTGCTCTACTTGAACTGGCCAAGCAGTTAAAGAAGGAAATTTATGCCTGATGGAGATATCCATTGCCAGACACCACCCAAACTGACAAAGCCAGTAGACATCGATCAGCATTTCCAAGAAAAATAACTAAGCTAGCTATTGATCTGTACAGATGTCACACACTGAGATGATAACCTGCTTGGCCAATTTATCACGGTTAGCTAAGAGACTACAGCAATCTAAGGAAAAGTTGATTTCCTGTCCATGTTCAGCAATGTGATCACTAATGTGGTAGCTGATCACAAAGACTACAGCAGCTGCCTAGAAGTGTTAGGCAGGCAGGCAGAAGGGTATAATAATGTGGATGAAGAGATAAGTGACTTCGACATTTAGAGTTAACTACCCAAGTTTACTAACTTGCTATGCTGAGCAGCAGACCACACAGCTTACTCAATTACAATGACAGATGTCTCTCTCTCTCTCTCTCTCTCTCTCCAGTGACATTACTGCAGCAGTTCTGCGGTTTGTCAGCAACCATCATCACACAGCGCATAACTTTTTACCCACCCCTCCAGTCCCACTGACAATGACAACTAACGCAACTCAGTGGCTGAATTGATGAAATTATTGATGCAACTACACTATCAAACCCGACCTGCACCACAGACGTGAGGCCGAACGCTGCCACGAGTCACCAAACGACCCCAGCAGCTCGTCGAGTTTGAACCGAAAAAGCGGGTTTACGGGGAAACCGAGAAAATGGCAGACACGACGAGATAGCCAGGACAGATTAGGTTTAAACCAGCTGCGTTGGTTACTTTTCTCACCACGACGGCTGCTCATATGACCCAGTCGGGCGGTTAGTTAGTTCAGATATCGAGTTGGAAGAAGCTCAAGTTTAATACTCACCGCATCCACCAATTTAGCTGAACGTCGACTTTGGAAAATTACTCAAACCAAGGTTGCTAGCTAGCTCGGACAAACTACTTATAAGCACCACAGCACGCTAAAACTTCGTTCAGACTAGGGCGTACATATTATTCGGCCTCAAATCTGTTTTTTTTTTTCTTTTTAAATTTGCAGTTAGCCCTTTTCTCCTTCTAACACCGGTTCACTGACGAAGAGCAGCTAGCTAGCTAGTTAGGTTATATCAGGGAAGTTGGCGAGTGTTTAGGAAACCGCCCTCATTTCATGATTGACATCACCCCTGACCAATGGTAACGTCTAAGACAAGCAAACGCCCTCTTCAAGTAATAATGGTACTTCGATTTTAATTTAAGTAGATTTATTAGTTTGAAAAACTGGCAGTCTGCATCCTTTGCAATAACTTTATAATAAAAAAAATAATAATAATAATAATTCGCCTTTTTGTTATGATTCCAATAAGGTTTGATCAGTTATAACATTAGCCTATTATACTGTCTTGAGATAGGACTTATGAACATTTTTGGATAAAATACATTTTTATATATGAATTTGTAAAATAGTAACACCTAAACTTCATACTTCAGTCTTTTACTGAGTGCTGGCCAGGACAGTCTATATCATGTGTATTTACTGTTATGAAAAGATGTGTGAAGTCACCTCTGTGCATCTCTATTTGTTTGTACATATCAGACTGAATCGCTTTTTACACCTTTTAAAAATAAAAATAAAACACTTTTAATACCCTTCTTTAAATAAACAGAACAAAAATATCTAGGCCATATGGAATGCCTTTATTTGGCCAAATATGCACATGTGCAGTGCAATGAAATGCTTCTCTTTGCATATTCCAGCTTCATTGGGAGCTGGGATCAGAGCGCAAGGTTAGCCATTACACAGATGCCCTGGAGCTGAGAGCATTAAGCTTCTTGCTGAAGGGTTCAACAGTGACATATAACAGTGGTATGTTTATACAAATAATAAAACAAATGTAAAATATACAGCACATTGTTTAGAGACATGTTTATGAATAGTGAAATGAAGGCACAAGACTTTTAAGAATTTTGGTTTTGTGCTATGGACCCTTATGACTTTGTTGTTAGTGGCACCCTAGTGACTGATGCATGAACCAGATAATCTATTTCCCAGAAAAAAAGAGACACAGCAGGATGCAAGACCATATAAGGCATCTTCAAGTGGAAGGAATACATTTCTATTGTGCTGCAGACAATTAAATAAAGGTATGACAATGGAAATGAAAATTATTTTTGGGATAACTTCAGTAGAAGACATCTGTACGTAGTCTAAGCCTGACATTTTCCCCAACATTATCATTAAAGGTTCCAGTGAAGTTGTACATATCTATATGGTGATTTTAAGGAATATTATGTACTATAATTATTTCATACACAATTAGTGTTGAGTGTGGTGACTTGAGTGGAAATTTGACTAATCATAAATGATAAAGAATAATCATAAAGCCAATACAAAACAAACAGGTCATACAATTAACAAACAATTTGTACAAGTGTGAAACTTAAAACGTTTATGTCTGTTTAGCATCACCTCTATATATTCTATATTTCACACACACACACACACACACACACACACACACACAGAGAGAGAGAGAGAGAGAGAGAGAGAGAGAGAGAGAGAGAGAGAGAGAGAGAGAGAGAGAGAATGAGCGAGTGAGTGAGCGAGTGAGTGTGCATAATATTTTCATAATATTTCCAGAAACGTGACGTTTCAGGCAGAGGTCAACAACTGTACAAAACAGTACTAATATACATATGAACAATGTTAATTTTGTTTAGCTTATGCATATTTTCTTGGGGAAAACTTACTTAGATAAAACAATCTTAATAATGCTTTAAATACAATATTTTGCTGACCAGTTGTGTTTTTATTTTTATTTTTAAGTAGCTTAAAGAAAAAAATAAAATGCATTTTAAAATGAGCTAGAATGAGTTTTATAATATGAAAAAACTGTAACAAGGACGGCGTTTGCTTATAAACCAGAACAACATACATGAGCATTTAGTTTCTTTTGAGACGGGTGTGTGCATGTGGATGGTACGGTTTTTTGGCAACGGGCCCTTTACTTTCTGCTGATGTAAAACCCTGTGAGCGATGCCACCTCATTCCAAAACTCTAAAAGCCAAACCTCTTCACCATAAGGCAAGCGATAAATGCGCCTGTACGGAACTGGCAGGCAGTAAAGAAATGCTTTGTCAAGCTCTGTGTGCATTATTCTACATTTCCTTTTTAGAACTTTAGAATCATGATATTCCAGTGAGATTATACACACACACACACACACACACACACACACACACACACACACACACATATATATATATATATATATATATATATATATATATATATATATATATATATATATATATATATATAAAGATTTTGTTCTTTTTTTACGTGCGCCACTCATTTTCAGTTTTAAATCTAAAATGGTCAGATCTTTCAGTGTGGAGGTAGAGAACTCGAGGCGCAGTGTATCTGTGCTCGCGGGCTAAACTCTTGAACTCGAGCGAAGTGAGGAGAGAGAACGCGGACGGAGCGCGAGAGCGTGCCGAGCGGCGGCGCGAGCTGAAGGGGCGTGGCGTGCACGTCGCGAGCGACCGAACGTGCGTTCTGCTGCAGCTCGGCCTGTGCAACGTAACGCGCCGCAATGGCCAGAAACAAGCTGCAGCCGCTCGTTTGTCAGTAAAAGGAGGAACTCGCGCCACTAATCTTGTGCTCTCCCGATTCAGCAGAAATAGAGCTAGACACCAGTGGTAAGGATGTATAATCAGACATTTCCATATAACGTGATTGTGAGGCTGGAGTCACTGTAGTTTATTCCCTCGGTGTTTGGATGTAACGCGTCGGGTATGGCGGTCTCCGCGCCCGGAGCGGGGACGTTCATCGCGCACTATGCAGTGGAAACAATGTAACGAGCGATTGTTTTGGGGTTTGTTTCGTAGTGTGTGCACAAAGTAAGTTGATGCCAGTGTTTTGAAGTGCAGTTTCAAGTCGTATAGCAACTTGGGCCTTACTACAGTGCTCGTGGAAAGATGTGCTTTTAATCTTTCTATCATTCGGAGATATCCCTTTTGAAATGGGCAGTGGAGTGAGCAGGATTTAAGATGCAAAAAAGTTTAAGAATTTTATTTTGCATTTTCATGCCAGTTTCAGATTTTGGTGCATATAATTCTGCGTCTTTGTCTATATGCAGGAAAAGAAGCTTCGCCCTCTAGTTTCTCTACTTTCCATTGAGACTTTGTGATCTTGTTCTTGGCTGTGTTACTTGACTAAACTACACGGTGCACGTTGTGTTCCGCTGCTGTTTAGCTCTAGCTAGTTGTGTTAGCGCTGCTACCGCGTTAGCTGCCTAGCTAGCCGTGCTGCTCGCCTTTCTGAGCCAGCAGGTCGGCTATGGTGACACTAGGCCCGCTGGCGCCAAAGCGAGCTAGAGAACGCCGTTACGAACCCAAGTAACGTGTTGTAACAGCACGCGGACGTTCTAGAACCCCATGAAACGGCGCTGTAACGGTCACCTGGACTCTGACAGGATTCGACTGCTAGCTGGACGGGTAGCTGCCCGGCTGTCTTCTGGCGTTGAGTTTCAGAAGTGAGCTGGTGTTAGCTACGCCACTCTTTCCACTTGATGGTTTTTTTTCCCCTTTTGCTGTTTTAGCTTCATTTATTTACATGCGTTTCAGAAGCCTATGGATTTTTATTATAAGTTTTTTTTGTTGGGAACTTGTGTTACTTTGGTGGGTTTGTGGGGAGTCGGTAATGACTTAATATTGACGAATGTTAAATCATCCTAAATATTTTGCATCTAGAATCTATATTTTAAAATGTAGGATCTAATTAACTATTAAATATAACTACATGCTCTTTACATAGGTTAATATATTGGGCGTATGTCTCATGCCAAGGTAACATAAAACACCTTGTATGTTACCATTTCATTGGAGATTTGAGTTTTATTTCATGTTTTGTGAGTTAGTTTTTGTTACAGTGCATAAAATGTCTCATCACTTGCTTTCCACATTACAAATCGCCATTTTGCTGGTACTACACACACCACGATCAGATAGTCATAAAAGCATGTAAATACGATTTTAAGGCCCACCCTTTCTGTACGGTGCTGTTCACAGGCAGCATCAGTCTCTTTTGTAGTTGGAGGTGTGGAAGAAGCCATGTCGGTGCAAAAGAAGGGGACAGCGGGGCGTCTGCGAAAGTGCGCCTTCTGTAGAACTAACCGAGAGAAGGAGTGTGGCCAGCTGCTAGTATCAGACAACCAGAGGGTGGCTGCCCATCACAAATGCATGGTGAGTGAACCATGTGACATCAGATGTGTTCAGTGGGGACAGAACCTGTTATCTGGTTAAAGGTTGACCAGTCTCACTAAACTGAAATGAAAACATATTGCAACGTGTCAAAGTTGTTTACTTGCTTTACTCATCACTTCCGTTTCATATTTCCATAAATTTAACTCGTGAATTTCTCTGCAGCTTTTCTCCTCTGCCCTGGTGACCTCTCATTCAGACAGTGAAAACATCGGGGGGTTTTCTGTCGAGGATGTGAAGAAAGAGATCAAGAGAGGAAACAAACTGGCAAGTGGCGAGACGCCGTCTTTGTGAAGCGCACTCCATCGCTGGCTGGGCTCAGACTTTCACATTTTGGTGATGATGCATTAGAAAAGTGACCAGAGCTCATTTTGAACTGCCCTACTCCACACAGATGTGTTCATCTTGCCACCGGCCCGGTGCTACCATAGGCTGTGATGTTAAGACATGCCGACGGACGTACCACTACTGCTGTGCCCTGAGGGACAAGGCACAGACCAAGGAGAACCCCTCCCAGGGAATTTACCTGTAAACCCAATGATTGTTCCTATTCTCCATTTCCTCCATTCTCTGTTTCTTCTCTCTGTCTGAATTGTTCGTTCGCATTCATTACACATTTTATAAATCTATCCCCGTGTTCTTTTGTAGTGTTTACTGTCGCAAACATCGTGACGCATCCCAAGACGCCAGCGATGGTAATAAGTTCCCGTTAGTTTAATTTTGGTTAGTTATAATTCGGTTTTACTTGCGCTAAATGTGTTAATTGTGGGCACACACTGTTAGAGGAGCAAGGAGTTGCAGCCAACGATTCGGATTCCTCCCCGCCGAGGAACAGAGGGAGGGGGAGGTTCGAGAAGAGCAGAGTCAGAGCCATGTCTCGTGGGCAATCGGATGACGCCCGATCGACCTCTTCGCAAGGGCTGGATGAAATGGAAAGCTCCTCAAATGTAAAATTTGCATATTCTTTGTCCTAATTATTGTCTGATTAAATCGTGTTGTGTATAAAGTGCTAGAAGCAAGTAGTTAGCTACTGTTGGCTGTAGCTGTTCTGTTTTGTGCGTTTATGTAGCGGGACCGGTCCCCTCTGAGGGGCAGTCCTAGTGAGTCGGGCCTTCGTTGTGGTTTCTGCCATGCTGGTGATGAGGAGAATCAGACGCGCGGTGTGCTCCATTCTGACAACGGCAAAAAGGTCGCAGCACACTACAAGTGCATGGTGGGTCACCCCATACTTAGCAAACACGTTCAGGCAAACGTAGTGAAGCACTTGCAGACATTAAGTGATTTGACAGTTTGCAACTTTTATTAGCACTGACATTAAATGTTTTAAAACCCAAAAAATCAACCACTATGATTATGAACTTGGGGTATTTCAACTGAATTATATTAAAAGTTCAGGGAAGTGAGTCTGTATGTAGCAAATGTAGCCATGAGCTTCAGACGTCTAAATGGTCTTAATTGGTTACACCCGCTCTTGTATGACAGCTTTTCTCTTCGGGAACCGTCCAACTCACTACCAGCTCACGGGCAGAATTCGGGAACTTTGAAATTAAAACAGTCATCCAGGAAATAAAGAGAGGAAAAAGAATGGTGAGTTCATTTATGAGATGAGAATTATTGAGTTATTTTTGTGATGTGTAAGGTTGACTGCAACCTTTTATAACTAACCTTTATAATTTAATCAGGTTTGTACTTTAAACATTTATTAATTCAAGTATGGTTACTAATAAGTTACATAGCTCTACGTATGCAAGAAGCTTTCAAAAAATATTTTAAAACTGCATTTGTTCTACAAGGCATAGTGGACTTAGGCTTATTAAAATGTTCTTCATATTGCGGTTCAAACCTGTTTAATTTTTGACTGCTAATGGGGTGGTTTCGTTTCAGAAATGCACCCTTTGTGGCCAGCTTGGAGCCACCATTGGATGCGAGATAAAAGCCTGCGTGAAAACCTACCACTACCACTGCGGCCTGCAGGACAAGGCCAAGTACATAGAGAACATGGCCAGAGGCATATACAAGTAAACTGCTGATCATGTCTTTTGGTTTTAGGAAAAGCGTCACACGGTGTCAGTAAGCGATGGAAGCCACATGTCGGCACTAGGTGGCATCAAAACATTTGTCGTCTTCGTAGTTGTGACTAATACGAGTCCATAATGTGGATCATAGTGGTTATTGAATTTTTACTGCAGAATATTGATATTCCCCAATCAACTTTAAATAAAGTATTTACATAATCCCTCCTTGGCTGTCCCCACGACAAGCGCCATGTCACACGTTCATTTTTAGACCCTGTCTTGGTACATCTACTGTGATGTTTTGTTCCTTTTACCAGACTGTACTGTAAGAATCACAGTGGAAACGAAGAGCGGGATGAAGAGGATGAGGAGAGGGAGAACCGCAGTCGTGAGAGGGCTGCGAGCAACCACGGGGGGGCGTCTCCTTCGTCTCAAGTTAATGGCAACTAGGTGAGATTCTGGAAGTGTCGCCAAACGCATCCTACGTATGGCAGCATGACTTCCTGTCTTGTAGAAGGTTCTAGTTCACATGACTGGAAATTGTATTTTGCAACTAATAAAGGGTACAGCAGTTATTACACTAAGAAGAACTTGACGATAAAATATTGATGATGAGGATTGTCTTTAACAGATGGTGAACGAAGATAAGCAGAAGAAAAGGACAAGATATTTTTGTATTGTGCTCATTTAGAACATAGAGGCCAGCTCACAATATTAACATTTACAATTTTCCCCTCATTGCCAGAAAATCCGTAACCATGGACAACCAGCCATACATTTCTTTACCTTTTTCTCAATTTTTCATGGACATTTAAAAATGAAACTGGAGAGTCCAGTGTGTACCAAAATCCCAATGAACTGTGAGATGTGTTTGACAACACATGGAGCCAAGCCCTATACTTTAAATAAAAAAACACTTTTTGGATGGAGTATCTTCATTAACGATGTTATTTGGTCCAGGACTGAACGGAGTCTGCATCTGAAAAACTTTGTATGATTTGAAAATGTGAGCCATTGTACATCAGAAGTCCACGCGACTAGACTGGGGGACGTTTTCTTTGTCCAGCTTCTTTCTCCGCAGACTTTTTTTTTTTTTTTTTTTTTTTTTTTTTTTTTTTTTTTTAGACTTCTGCCTAATTATTTCTACTGTCTCTTCCAAATCAAGAAGTTTAATAAGCCTGTCGCTGTATTCTGTCAAAAGGTTGACATTATCTTTTCCTCTTACTTTCTCTTGTATCATGTATTATATTTTACTACTGTATTATCACGAGTAATGTTGAATATCTGTGGCTTCCTTAAGTCTTTAGTCAGGATTAAAGATCGTTGACTAGCATGTGCTTTTTCTTTAACCCGTCTTACGTGGTGATCATTACTTGGTATACTGTGAAACTCAGAAAGCCTGGGTTAGAGAATATTGGGTTATTTATACAATGCAGATATACCACTGAGGGAACATGTTGAAAGATCAACATGCTTCTGATAATTTCAGATGTATTTGATCCATATACTGTTGACTGTGAAGAAGAGACCTAGATGGCAGTCGTACACAACAGACCTTGTCTAGTATGATGATGTACTTTCAGCGTTTCATTAACGCTAACGCAAACGCAAAATTATGACTAATTTGCATTAACGCAAAATTATGACTAATTCTCATAATTTTTGTTCTATCCACGACACCTTATTATTACACATTATATTACAACTCGAGCAGGCGCCCTGCTTTAAATTCGTATGTAGTTAGAATAATTCTTGAAGGCGATTAGTTGGCAGTCAGGAATATAGGATACGATGCAAATTTAACGAACTCCAAATAATTTTCATTAATTTCATAGCGCATTAGAGGCGTTTCGTGTAGTGTTCTGTAGTAGGGTCTCTGATGCAACTCTTACTTTGAAGTGGGCGGTCTTCAATTCCCCGAGCGGTGATTGGCTGTTGGACGTTGTCCACCTTTCCAGCGACGCTCGCCACGCCCACCCTGGCGAGCGGAAGCTACAAAGTGCGCTCAAACAATCTGTCACGGGAGGAAACCTTCCCGGGTGAAAGAGGGCAGTCTGATAGCAGTCGGCCATCCTGGTCCGTAGCCACGACTTTTACAATCGTACGGAGATGGCGACAACCAGCTCTTGCGTCGTGGTACGTATTGATCTTTACAGTAACTGACACCGGAACATGACTGCGGCGGGTCCGTTAGGAAAGCCCGGTTCGGTACTCCGCTTACCGGGGAACAGTCACATGTTATACAAGTGATCAAGAATAAATACGAATGAACGAGTGCAGCCAAACACTAACGAAACGAACGGCTTTTATTTTGCTATATCGCTGCTGTTTTGCAGTAGGGCCCGGGGAAGCGGACGCGTGTTCGCACGAGCGCGCGCGTGCCACATGTAGCGTGTTGATCGTCGGAGACGGTGGCACGAGCTCGGCGTGCTGCATGTGTGTCCACATGGGGACAGAAAGAACACGGTGTGACCCATAACGTCTTTATTTCACCAGATTAGGGGCATAGTGCTTCTGTTAATGCGCTTGTTTAAAGCTGCATCCCTTACCGTCCGTACTTTAAACCTATAGACGGTTTAGGCCTATGGCTGATATATTGGTGGATACTGTCATTCTGCGCAGCACAATACGAAACCTGTTCTGAATTAAGACGACTGCAACTAGCTGATCGTGTTTGTAGGTCGGACTTTGATGGCAGTCGATCGTTTAAAACAACTAGATAACCGTCAGCAAGCGGCCAGTGTTTGTTCATTCTCTATGAACGCTGGACTGACTGAGAAATCATGAGAATCCGTAGTAAAACACCTGTCCAGTCTTTACCTTTCGTTGTCTGTACCCTTGTTTAATCAGCGAGTCAGCATGACTAGGGTTTAACCCTGGCAGACACGGCCTCCGTGCCATCACCCTTTCACCTCACGCCATAGCCGGGCACCTTGAGATTGTGAGGACTTTGTCTCTCATGGTAAAACACTTCTCCCCGAAGAACCGACAGCCACCCCAAGCTCACAGGGAGAGGCATGTGACAGCCATGTGAGCAAAAACAGATCGTATTTATTGACTATAGCTTCAGCGCTGTAGTGCAGGCCTGGTGTCTCACTTGTGCTGCTTCTTTAGATTGAGGGCTTTTGAATACATTTTGAATTTTTTTTTCAGTTTTCTACATTTTCCAGACACCCATTACCCTGCTGACAACAGAACGGTCCGGTTCAGTGTCCCCTGATTCTAGAGGGACACCCCCATAATTCCTGCTCACGCAATTAACTCTGATGGTAACACTAATATTATGGTAGCAAAGTTAAATATTGGGAGTACACTAGTGTGCTTCTTAATTAGCAGTAGGAGGAAGTTAATTCCATGAATTCCATGAGATATTTATACATCTACTACAGTACACTGCAGTTACACACCTAGAATATTTAATTAGTAGTAGGAGGAAGTTAATTCCATTAATTCCATTAATTCCATGAGCTATTTCTATACCTCTTACTATAGTACACTGCAGTTACTCACCTGGAATAATCTTTGTGTGCGTGTCATATTGTATATGTTTAATACAAGGTCAGGAGGGAGACATTCTATCCAGTCTGTTAAAGTTTCGCACCAATACGAATGTGACCTTGTCTCCTGTGTTCAGCCTTCGTTATGACATCGCATGGCCACGTAGTTAGAATGTTAACATTTTTTCCTGACCGAGCTGCCTTGTAAAATGTTCGATAGCTAGTTACGATTTTGGAAAAACTAGCCTTTAAAATCACAGGCTTAATGGAATCGGTCCTGGAGATTTTCTTGTGTCTGTACTACGAATCTACTGTAGAGCTTAAATAAAAACTCCACAGGAGCCGCCAGGCCCCATTATTGTCCAAATGCCTCTCTGATTGCCTCCTTATCAGTACAGCTGTTTGTTAACCATCTGTGTCGTGGTTCTTAATCTGCACATGGCTGATTTTAACTAGAAATTATTTGTGTGTTTCAGATAAGTGATGAGGAGCAGGGTTATGACCTGGACCTCTTTTGCATACCAAAGCACTATGCAGATGATCTGGAACGTGTCTATATTCCGCACGGGCTCATCTTGGACAGGTACCAGGCAAGCCGTTCCTTCTCCTTTAGTCCTGGATTCAGTCCTATCAAACCACACCAAGCCTTTTATCTCAGTCAAGGGGAGCTGAGTGGGTTAAACAACCTTCGTTTGCGTAAGACTTGTTGTCCGAGCGGAGAAGTGGAAACTGATACCACGTTGATTTGAGAGTAAGCGGATCTGAGCAGCCTGTCTCTGACCTGATTCCTGCAGGACCGAGCGCCTGGCCAGGGAGATCATGAAGAATATGGGAGGTCACCACATTGTGGCCCTCTGCGTTCTCAAAGGAGGCTACAAGTTCTTTGCAGACCTACTAGATTACATCAAAGCCCTTAACCGCAACAGCGACCGTTCCATACCTATGACTGTGGACTTCATTCGTCTTAAGAGCTATCAAGTAAAAGCACAAGCCCCTTTCTTTTTTGATAATACTCATCTGCTCTTGAGTTGCTCTTGGTTGCAATTCATATTTGCATGCACATGTTCTAGTTTTAGCTGAATACCATAACTTAAATCTAGAGCTCTACAAAATAATAATGGCACCCAAGGAGCTTGTTTGCGGTCTTGAGAAACGGCTTTAGTTATTTGCTCCAGAAACGTGCCGCTCGGGTAATTGTTCCAAGCGGAGTCTTTTGGGTTTGGCTTATTTATCCCTCCTTTCCCTGTCTGAGCCCACACTGCTGTGCTTATGCTGACAGTAAAGTACAAGTTCAGTGTCCAATCTTAAGTGGTATTTTGTCTATATCATGTTTAAAGACTCGGGAGTCTGTTATAAGCATAAGTTGTTCTAGCCATATCGCATGATATAGATAAACATTTGGAAATTTGTATTGAGGTTAACTTTATTTATTATTATGTTTTCATTTTCAAAACACACACACTCCTACACATTTTGGGTGACCTAAACCTTTTTCAGTGTTAACTCAATTTAACATTTGGTTAAATGTTAGTAAAGATGTTCGTAAATCAGAGTTCCACATACACTCACATACCCACTTCACTATTCCATCAGTTTGTGCATAAACATGATTCACATGCCACCTTTATTTGTTGTGGGGGGTTACAGAACGACCAGTCTACAGGTGAGATTAAGGTGATTGGTGGAGATGATCTGTCTACACTCACAGGAAAGGTAAGTGTCCATCTGAAGAACAACAAATTACTCATTGCTGTGCTGTAAGAATTTGGTTTTAAGACTAATAAGCTAAATCTTCTAATGTCACTGTTTTAAACTGATGATACTATTCTCATAGTTTCATATTCCATCAGAGTTTGTGCCTAAAGTATTCCCAAGTGTAAGTACTAACAGTTTTCCTTTTTTTTCTTCCATGTTTCAAGAATGTCTTGATTGTGGAGGTACGATTTTGCATTTATTATATGAGATATCCAACGAGATATCCTGAAATTACCAGGTTTGTGTAAGTGGCATTTGTCTCTAAAGTCATTTGTGTTTTCAAGGACATCATTGATACTGGCAAGACGATGAAAACTTTGTTGGAGCTTCTCAAGCAATACAACCCAAAAATGGTCAAGGTAGCCAGGTAAGTGTAGGAACACGGGAACACGTGGGGATACGCCCACAGTCCTTCTGCATGGCAGACGGTCCATAGTAATTATTTTTGTCTACAAAACGACATCCCTCTGTAGAAATCCTTTATTTTGGTCCCCCCCCAGCTTGCTTGTGAAAAGAACACCAAGGAGTGTTGGCTACAGACCAGACTGTAAGTGTAATGTTTGTAAATTGTGCATTGCCTCTGTATAGTATTCCTATTGGCATGACTACAATTCATAGATGATCAATAACCTATTCTGTTGGAATTAGCTAGATTTACAATAGATTTCTGCCAATTTCATGCTAAAGCACTAATAAATTAGCGTACAAACATGCCGTGCCATGTAATATTTTTTTCGATAAGAGCTTGTCCCTAGTGTTGTGTTTTATGTACAGACTACATCTTGACCTAAAAACTAAAATAATAATAATCATGACTGTTTTGTCTTACATTTTCTCTAGTTGTAGGATTTGAGGTCCCTGACAAATTTGTGGTGGGATACGCACTAGATTACAACGAGTACTTTAGAGATTTAAATGTAAGTCGTCTATTTCAGAAGTGAGAGCTCAAACGCTTCACACACTAAGCGAACTGAAACACACCCTCTACATACATTCTGAACATACTATTCTTGGCTTAAAGCTTCCTCTTCATCTGCTTTTCAGCACATCTGCGTCATCAGTGAAACAGGAAAAGAGAAGTATAAAGCGTGAGGCGGCCTGCACGCCGCCCCCCCCCCCCCCCCTAGCTGTGTCTCATTTTTATTGGTGTCTATTTTATATCTGGTTTGTATTTTTCATGAGTGCAGCTCACCTTACAGGTCCTACTTTCAGGGTCTCTGGTGAGGTGTGGCGGTTTTGTTCATGGAGTACCTCACGTTTGCTCACCTTTCTCCCCATTGGCTAGGACACTTCAGTGACCACAAGCATATCTTGTCTGTCACATTTGATTTGAGTGTATTTGGCTAAAATATAACCAATAGCAAATCTTGGGGTGAAGGCTTAATTATTTAATTTATTACGTTTGTATGTGTTAAAAATAAATCTTGCCAGACATTCTTAAATATTTAATTCATTTAGCAAATTTTTGGGAACACCTAGCCAAACCTTTTGTTCTTTCCTGCTTAATAGGATCAATTTAAAGTACTTGCTCAGTGAACATTTATTTTTTATTTTTTGCCAAACATTTAAATTTTTGAGTTCTACTATATGTTTATTCATTTGGATGTGCAGTAATTGAGGGTTAAGCAGGAATGATTCAGAGAAGGACTTTTTTAATGAGTTACATTTTCCTGTGAGCTGTAATTACATTCATTCTGCCTCCTGTATACATCTGCTTACTGCAGCTTAAGTAAACGTAGTTTTGTGAAGAGGGGACATGTTAATGTGCTTTATATGCCAAGTCATATAGCCACAGTAACACACTCGTACCTTTCTTTACCAAACACTGATGAACAAGTGGGAGACGATCACCCACTTTCTCAATTTAGAAACGTTATTACTAGCTGTAAAATTAGCCTCGGACGTAATAAGCGTAGAGCGACCCTGTCTCTACGGGCAACTGATTATTCCAAGTAGCATTGAGCCTTTGAGTGTCTCTTGCCTGCAGTTCCCAAACCCCATCCCACTTCTGAGAAGACAGTGGCAAAGAAGTCACATGATCATGTAGTGGACCACTGTATTAGTGGCTTGAGGATGTCTCATTAAAAATGTATAGCACTGAATAATGTCGTGTGATATTTAAAACATAAATCAAAAGAAATCTGATTTGTTGACCACATTCGTTTTTCAATGTTCAACTTGTTTTGAAGGGAAACCTCCAAGCTTTTAACAATAGGCATTGGGTCACCATGGTAATATTCCCAACTGTAGGTCCTATGCTACACAAATGGCTCACTGTAGTATTGAATGTAGTTAAACCCGATTTCCTTTTTGCAATCCCCTTCAAGAAGATTACTTCGTGTAATGCCCTAAACCCACTACTTTGATGGGTACAGAATAAACATCAAGGTTACAGCCTGTCTGGTTGACTGATTCTTTTCAAATGTAAACAGGTCAGGAAAGGGGGGAACATTTAAATGCAACACTGGTGTAAACAGCAATTCTGGGTAATTTTATTCATCTTTATCATTTATTCATACATACATACTGTTTAGTAAAACAGCTAGTAAACATGCATTTCCCACTCAAAACTAACAGTTTTGTTGACACTTCAGTTCAAGATTGAGCTGGCAGGCCTTACTAGAGCAGAAGTGTAACACTGGATACTTTAAAGTTCAACTCCAGTATTGACGTGCTGCTATAACACAGCTTGCAGACATCCTCACGGTGTGGAGCAGGCACTACTCTCGTGTGTGTGTAAGTGAAATGGTGTGGCGGGAGACAACACTAGAGTTTTCCCAGCAGCCCTTCACGATCTGCATCTCCATTATCACTACAAACCATGATGTGCTGCTAGTAAAACATCCAGCAAAACAAAAAAAAAAAAGCACTGTTGACTCCTAAAATTATGTTAAGGAAAAAACACAATCCCTGCGTGTATATTGAAATTGCTGACCAGCAAAATACGATGGTTGGTCTACATGGCAAAACAAGTTCAATGAGAGAAGAGTGCCCCCTAGAGGGATAGGGAGGAACATCAGGATAAGGCATTACCTTTGAGACAGGCCTCAACTTGCTTACTCTCTTTGGGCGTTATGGGGGGAAAGGGTTTCCTGGAAATAAACAAACACTGTTCATTAAAAAGGAATTATAAATCCATATTTAATCAACGAATAATTGACGTTGCGAGAATGACTCAAATGTAGCTGCTCATCTAATACCATTATTGCAATACATACTCCTTGAAAATGCCGTTGCACGATCAGTTAAGCCGTGAGACACGTGACACTGGAGCCATGCGCGAGGCAGACAAGACCAAACACATCCCTGTTTCTACATGTCAGTTTGTGGTGAAGTTCTTACTGCAACGCTTACCAAATTAAAGAACTGCATTGTGCAATGAAAATTGACGTACTCCAAATTCACGATGTGTGTGAAAGAAATAAAGGAAACATTTGTACAAGGCATGTGAATATCAAACTTTATCATAGTCCTCTAAACTGAACTGATAAACAATAGATTAGTACAGTGTTTATCTATTTTTTTCTTTCATTGCCACTGCATTAAGAACTTAATACACTCATGACCCCAAAACAGACTAGTAGCCAGCAACATGCTCTTACAGGCTGGTGTTGACAAATTAATTAACAATATTGCAAACTACGCAGGTACAACATTTTGAATAATGTATCCAAATAAATATTAGAAATATCATTAGACTGAGTGACACAAAAAATACAGGCTACGTGTAGTTTGACCGGACATCGAGAAGTTAACTAATCAACTATAGTCTACTCTGTCGTGTAGAGATTGTCCTTAATTAAGCCCTAATAGGCTAAAACGTCTAACTTGCATTATCTTAACCTAAACAGGAAAAACATCTCTTTTTTTTCAGAAAAACACACTCAAGAACATAATGCAACACATAGGCTAAATGAACTATTTAAGTCATATACATTCACACGCTTATAAGCATTACGTTGTAAAGCGTGCTGATAATTTGCGCAAGTTTTAATTATACTTATTGCGGAAAAAAACGTTTCGTCTTCCGTTTTCAAGCAAAGTTACAAATTGTCCGAAGGGTAAATGTGCTGACTCGGTAAACGTCGCTGACACGGTCCATTATAGCTTAAATTCGCCTCGTCCGGACGTTTAGACTCAGAAAAGGCGATCAGACTCTTTACAAACTGACAACGTGAGACTTTAAAAAAATCATGAAAAATATTTCCTCAAAAATCCCTAAACTTACCTCCAACCCAATCGAAAATGGCGCCGAAACGTAAAAAAAAGCCGAAATTTCATTGTATGGTCTCCTGCAAGGCTTTGTGGGAGCGGGGCGCAGCGGACGGAGCAGCTCCGACATCCCCCCGTGGAGGCGGAGGGCAGGCGGGGAGGCGTGGAGCTGCTCCGGTGTGCCACGGTCCCGCTGTCACAGACCTGTCTTCACCGAGCATTTCTTAGTTTCTGAAAGTAATTTGCGTAGGTGCTAGTTAACTTCTTCTTGTAGTCACCGTGGGTCCTATTTTTTTTCATTATTTTGACGGTCTCTGACAAGTGCATGCAATTTGGAATTTGGAAGAATCAATATTAGATTATTTTTTTTTTTGGATGGGGAATTTTATTTAGCTAAAATCCGACATGTTGGATCTCTATAACAGCGATATCTTATATCTAGAAATGCCTTCTCTTCTGTGTTTCTGTGTGTTTGTGTCGGATATATCGCTGACTCTGAGCTGTGCGGTTTTACTGTGTTGTTGTCTGTAAGGGCCCTCATGCAAAACACCCAAGTTACAAAGCAAACAGTCACAATCTCCAAACACGTGAAACATATTCAAATGTGCTAAACAAAAGAATAACAGATGGTCTTTCAATGTAATGTTTCAGGAACTAAACTATAACATCAGAGGGTTCCTGTTGTCTGTTGAGTTCTCATTGCCAGAGCTCAAGTCAGCATTAACATCACATGACCCGAGTAATAACCTCAGTCGCCTGGCTCAATAACTTGTGTCTCTCATTACGACAGAGAAAAGAAACTTTGTCTGTTGCAGACAGTAGGCCATAAAGTGAGCTGCACATACACGTGACTTTCAGTTCACCAAGCCTGTGAGCTCTGTGTGGAAGAAATGCAATGCACAGTTCAGTTAACGTAGACAGAGAACTAGGCCAGAAAAAGACCAGTGTAATACTGGGACCAGATTGTTTATAAGAATATTGTATAAAAATAATTTTAATTATTATACATTATATTGTGAAAATGAATAGTGTCAATGAGAACTTGCTGCACCTGTGAATGAACCCAGATTTAGGTGTAATCTTATCTAAAGTTATAGCTAATACAATTGTAATTATATTGATAACTGAAGTGCTGAATTGGAGGTATGACCTTTAAAAAATAGCTTGTTTCTTCTTATGGATTTTGGAGACACTACATTTACAGCACCTACAGGTGTCATAGTCTGTATTCTCTAGTGGTGTGTACTCATTAGTTGTGTATGTTATTTTTCCTTTGCTTCTTACTTTAAGATTTCCTTTCTAGTCACCAGGTTTCTGAGCCACACTGTGTCTTACCCTTTCACCCTCTAATGTGAACTCTTGGCTTCTCAAGCTACTCTCATTTGCTTAGGGAAATGGCCATGCCTATGAAGAGTTTGCAAAGTAGTCCTAAAAGACTTGTATTCTAAATATTATCAAAACAATGTTAGTTTGATATTTGACAATAATCTTTAAAACAATCGCTGCTTTGATTGTTGCTTCAAGCTTTGAGATGTAACAGCAGATGTCATTCTTTAGCATAACGATGACAAATGCATGTAACATGAGTCAGAGGGACATCCTGGAGCTACACAATATATTTGCTTCCAATAACTCCATATCAAATCTTCTAGACACATATGAAGATGGGTAGATCATGAGGAAACTTTACAAGTTATTGACAATTTAATAAGTGCAAAATAACTGCATTAATTTGTCAATATGAAAACTAAAGGAAGGATGTAAGTGTCCTGTGTCTCTCTTACAATTTCTCTCACTCGTTTGTTTTATAGGTGTGCCTAATAAGAGAGCAAGTGGGTGTGCGTGCTAAGAAAGTGGTTTAAGGTAGGTGGTGAGTATAATAGCATAATAGTTTAATATCACAACTCTGCACTACAGGAGGCAATAGCCTCTTAACACAGGATCCACTTTAACTGAAGGGGACAAGACTACAAGCAATATAAAGTCTGTAGCTCAAGCTTTGAAACCGTGGGAGTGTGAGAACATCTAAAACTAAATGTAACAGGCAGTGGGACGCGAGAGAAGCACAGGGTGGGCGTGTACTGCAGGAAAGGTAGGCCCAGGATCCAGTATTCCGTCTGTTTTATGCTGTGTTGTTCTACATTTCGACCACGACCTATAAATGGTTAAACAACAGTAACATCAGGAACGTGTTTTTAACGTTTGTAAACGGTGACAGCGTTCACTATAACTTAATATAAACTTAGCAGGCGGCTTTTCTTTGACCGTTATTGTAAGGCGTATAAAACAGGAGATAAATGAATTCTGGCAACTCAGTAACAGCAGTAACTGTTAAAGTCAAAGAATAAGATACAGCATTTTCAATAAAACTCATGGGTTCCATCAAAATATTTCCACAGAGCTTGGAATTTTTATTTTTACCCGATCATTTGTAACACAACTCTGCGCGCATGCGTTCGCTAGGCCGAACGATAAGGCGGTGCGACGTGACGTAATACGTAACGTCTCCAGGAAGTCGTTTAAACGGCGCAAATCCCATTGGCCACTCGAGTCCTTGGTTCGTTTGTAAAACGAGCAGGCCCGCAACCTAGCGCACGCTGATTGGCTGACGACGCCGTCGGTCAATCTGGTAGAAAAAGAAGGGGCGGGAAAGCTTGGTTGAGTCGCGAGGTCCACTGCGGCGTCCAAAAGGATTGATAAACACAACTTTGGAATGATTGACGCCACTAACTAAATCGTCGACCTGAACGTCGCACACGGAACCGGGGACGTCGGAAAGTAGCCGTTCGTCCGTTTACGAAGACCGCCTGGTCGGCGGTTTTAGCGTCGCAGGCTCGCGCATCATCATCATAGCATCGAGCAAATTAGCTAGCTGGCTAGCTAACGCTCGCGCCCAGCTAGCTAAACGCCGTGTGTCGCACGAGCTCGCTAGCCACGTATCGTCAGGTTTGTTTGCTAACAACGGCTACTAGTGCTAACACGACGCCGGGGTTTTTTTTAATGACCGGGGTCTGACATCTTTATTTTGACCGTCTTTCCCACCACAACTCCTGCATGGAGACCCGCTGGTGTTCGTTTGCTCCCGTTTAGCCGCAGATACGTCCAAGTTTTTTGACCGAAACTCGAGTTAAACTCTGAATATGGGTACGGCTGGACGTCTTGAGCCACGGGCGCCAGGCCTCGACCTCACACGGTCGGGTTGATGCGTCGTAGCCGCTGGCCGAGCTTGATCCCCGACGGTGTAAAGCACGCAGGAGGCCGCGTTCGTCTTCACACCACGGGATGAACGCACGAAAATAAGAACTTGAATCGCTGTCCTGGTTTTGGCTACCTGGGTGTTTCCAACGATGTAGCTGTGTAGCAGGATCACACGGGGGGTACGAAACACATTCGCGGTAGGAAACGTGCGAGGAACGCCAGTAACTCGCCATGAACAACCAGGGAGTGATGCCACAGGAGAAGATGGATCTGGATGTCGATCTTCCGTCCTCGCTTGTTCAGAATGACGGGCACTTGAGGCGATCCAACAGCGAACCAATGATAAATGGCTTAAGGTTAATAAGCTTGACTAATTTTAAATTGCTTACAACAAAAAAATAGTCCTAGCCTCCATACTGCAATACAACATGCCTTACATGGCTGCTACGGTCATGGGCTTGTAAGAGTTTGGTTTCACAGTCTTGCTAGAGAGGCAAGAGGGCAATAATGGGAGTCGATAGGACCATAAACTCTACTGGTAGCATAAAGCTCGCACATCAATCGGGCAAATAAAGATTTAACAATTTTTGATTGCATTATTTCCAATATAATGAGTAATTGTATATTCTCTCTTAGTGACAACTCTCAGGTTTTCCAGAGAGAGGTTCTACGCAGCAGAAGAAACAGCACAACTCTTGTTCATCGACCCAACATGGTAGGAAGCCTGTGTCCCGTTAGTCCTGTTGGTTTAATCTTTATTGTTTTAATAATTTACACAAGTTTACTTGCTACTTACTTTCTTACTTTGCTGTTGATTTAGATTCCATCCTCCCCAGTTCGAGTCCCTAGCACAAGACTTCAAAAGATCAAACAGGTATACTTTTATTGTGGAAAACCTAAACATTAAAATAAAATGTCCAAATGTTAAAATAATAATGCTGAAATAAATTGTGAATGTCTTCACTTTGTGGTGTTGAGGTTATAATTCCTGTAATTATTTGTAGGAGGAGGGTGTTGATGTGATGAACCGGGAAACAGCTCATGAACGGTAAGTAATTGTGGCACTGTAGATTCTTTTATTTTGAAAGTTTGTTAGAGCAAGAGAGTTACAGCCAGTAACTGAGTGCTGCTGTTTTCAATTTTAAAAGTAAGAATGTTGAGGCCTGGACACATCCCCATGTTTTGCTGAAGTGAGAGATGTATATAGTGTGTTTGGCGTGTGTGCTAACCTAAGCAAGTTAAAACAATCAGGAATGTTCTGTAGACAAAGGAAAGCTCTGGTGTTGGACTTCAAAAGACATCCTTTGTTCAGAATTGAGTAGTTTAATGCTTTTTTTAGCCTGTTTAGAACCTGGCTTAATTTTGTGGTCTGTGAATCTAAAAGCAAATATTTGAGGAAAGTACTTATATACAATGTTAAATATTATATATATTAAATATTATAGACTGTCATAGTTTGGCTTTCATTTATTATTCTAATCTAAACTCTTAATTCCTTTAACCTTTCAGATTCACTTACCTGTTTCCTATTTATTTTGTGGTTCTTTATTTATTTGTTTGGTTATTTTTTCCCCCCATTCATGACTAATTAGGGAGGTACAAGCGGCCATGCAGATGAGTCAGTCATGGGAGGAGAGTCTTAGTCTGGTAAGTCCTACCATATGCTTTTATACCAGGACGTACCTTTAAAAAACAGGATTTTTTAAATGTCTGCATGCTGTGGCTTTAATGCCCCCAACATTTCCGCCTCTCCACACTGATGAGATGGTCGTGAGTGAAGGTGCATGCTAGAGTAAAGCACATGGAGTTAACAGGGCCACCAGTCTCTCAAGAGCAGGCTGCGTCGGTAGTATAATACTCCAACAATACACCGGTTGCATTTTGATGCCATGAACTGCCCTCCGGTATTGGTGAAATGATTGAGCGTCTGTCTCGTCTGTTCCAGAGTGACAACGACTTTGAGAAGTCGTCGTCATCGTCGTCCCCAAAACGTATCGATTTTGTTCCCGTGTCTCCAGCGCCGTCTCCCACCAGAAGCATTGGGAAGAAGGTTTGTATGCAGGGTTGCTCTGGTTGATGTCTTTGACCCTTGTGGTCCACAGTGGTTTGTAGAGTGCGGACTGTGTGGTATCAAGATGTGCTCACGCTCTCGCAAATGTCCTCCTTTCAATGAGCAGCAGTGTTTCTCTCCATCCCTGCAAATCTTGGTGAGCAGTAACGGTCTGAATCCCAGCCCCGTCCCCAGCCCCACGCGCCGCTTCAGGTGAGCCTCCAGCAGCCTCGACGCCAAAACAAAAGTCCCCACGACCAACCAATAAATCTTGGCCCCTCTTATTCTAGTAGCATGTGGAAACAATTGGGTGCTTAACAGTAGCATTGTTCCTGTTTGGTTCCTCAGCAGGAGGAGTCAGAGCCCCATCAACTGTATTAGACCCAGCATCTTGGGCCCGATCAAACGTAAAGGTGAGGCACCATCCCCACAGTAGAAGAAGCCTTAGTGATTATGGTGGTGTGATTATGAATTCAGGACCATGAAATGGGCTTTTGTTGAATCCTTACTGTTGATCGCAAGTTTCAGGTGAGATGGAACCAGAGAGCCAGCCCAAGAGACTATTCCAGGGTACCACCACCATGCTGTCCACAGAACCCGCCCACCTGCCAGAACTCACCTCTTGGTGAGTCATTGAGGGCTACAACATGTTGATGAAATTGGTGTGTGGTGTAACTAGTGATGAAGCACATGGCTAAACACAGTCCATGCCATGAGAATCAAAGCAAGGTTTCACAGTTGGGCAAAAATTGCTTTTATATCTGAACGTCTGAGTTGCGAAATGCTTCAGGAAACTTATGAAGCATATCTGGGGCTCGGGGAGGTCCCAATTCTGTCGGATCATTTGACTAGATCAAATAAATTCCTTCTGTAACATTAAGTCAATGTAGTAAAACGGCAGACCTTATCTCTGGTAAAAGCTTAAGTTGTTAACACTTTGCTGTTCTACTTTAAGATCACTGGCTCCCTCGTTTGTCCTCGTCTATGACTGCCGTACAACTTATTTTCTGGGTGGTCTGGGTCATGTTGTGGTCTGTAATGTCTGATTTTCTCCTCCAATAGTCTGTCTCCGGACCTTCTCGATGGAAGCCTCAGCAGCATTGGCTCCTCCTCTGGTTCTCCAGCTAAAATGGAGGGAGTTTCCCCCTCGTCAAGCAACTCCCCAGTCACTCCCCTCCAGGACCTCTCCCCCAAATGAGTCTCTCCCAGTCCCGGACCTCCCCCAAATGAGTCAGTTTTCCTGGAGGCCGGCAGGCGAGGAGGCAATCTGCAGGCTCTCTGCGTTCATTTTAAACTTCTGCTCCTATGCCTTCCCAGCCTTGTGTTCTGGTCTTCGGATTCTCCTGGGCTTTGCTTTCTAGTGGGAGTGTTGAGGGGCAGATGGTTTTAAAGGAACGCAAAGCCCTGTGGGGTTTGCCCTGTGGGGTCTTTGTGTGGACTGTACCATCAGGGTAATCGGTAGGGTAGAAGACTGAATGCTGTTTTCACCAGCTGCTATTTAAAGGATGTAATGAATGGGGCGTGGCTTCATATAAAAGTGAACAGAGTTCCAGAGCATTGCACACTTCTCTCTCTGACTTGATTGTAGTTCTTTTATATTAGAGGAATGACGCCATAATATGGGTATGGCTTTTAGAGAGAGAAGTGTTCCCTCTCACAACAGAACCATTAGCTTTCCTGTGGGCTGTATCCAAGACTTTAGGTCATTTATTGGCATAAGCAGATTGTCAACAGGTATTGTGTGAAAAGGATTTAACTTATTTATTTTTTGTTCTGCTTGTTTTTCATTGTAAGTATGTAAATATGTCATAGTTATTTGCTTGTCAGGATGTCAAAAGTGTCTGAAAAGTGACCAGTTAACTGACAGTCGGCCTCTTTTGTAGTTTTATCTGCAGTGCAATTAATTGTGTGCGCATACATTTGCAAACTGAATTGTCTCTGCCGGGGTAGTTAAGCATATAAGAATGAATCTCTCTTGATATTCGTAGGTGGCGGAAGAGGGAACAACCCGAATGAGTTTGTGTCACAGGTGAAGCTAACGATCACCATCAGTGGTGTTTGCATGGGAACAAATGTTAATCGGAATGCAGTATTAAGGGGGACGATTACCACTAAATCCAGGATTTGAACACTACAGTACATCTCTACGGTCTGACTTCTGGTTTGTCTTCAGGGCATAGATCTGTCGTAGCTTTAGCGAATATGCAGAGAAATTAAACTGTGACTGTTGGTTGACTGACTGTGGCCTATTTTACAACCCTTTAAGGCTTATGGGCTTGCTGTATTTTTGCCTTTGGAGTTTTGCACTGGGCAACAGTGCCATCCTTAAATGAAAGGGATTGTTTTTGTTCTGTATCTTTTTGATGGGGTGGACTACTGAGACACCGCAAAAAGAATTTTATTAATGAAGCAGTTTGGATCTATGGAGGAAGTAATTGGCTGCTGTTGAAGTTTGAACATGCGGAGGTGGTAATGAATTGTCATCATAAAAAAAGAAAATAATAATTTCTTGCTGAGGAAGGTCACCTGCTGATTCACTGAAGTAGTGTGCCATTAAAGGACTGTATATATGAGATGTAAAATTGTATTTGTGTAAGTTGCTGTTCATTTGGGCTTTAGTTATTTTAGTAAATAGTATTTTTTTGTAAATGGTTTTATAAATCCGTGTCATTAAGGAAAAATTGAATATTTCCTGAGAGCATGATATGATAAATCATAAACTCAATTTTTAGTTGCAGGCACAGAAGTGATGGTAAATTCTATTTTTTGCTTAATTGAACTTAAGGGTATGTGTTTTCCCCACCTTCTTCTATGTCAGAAAATGGCTGACTCAAAACTGCAGTGTACATCCTTCTGATCTGAATGTCTGTCTTCGCCAACAGAAAGCAGTACATGGGTTGTGTGGGTCCCCTTTCTGTACTGTATCTATGGTTGAAGTGTTTGTGGTTTGCTTTACACACTTGTTTTTTGTCCTGTGGACTTGTCTGATCTTTTATTTAATTGAAGCTGTCAAGTAGAATTGCTGAACGGGGTACTTTTTAAAAGAGTGAACATGTGTTTTGTTGAAGTTTTGAGGAGCGAGTTGGGTTCTTAAATGATTCAGTCTTTGTTGTGCTCTCCTCTACATGGACAAAATATCTTCTCCCCTTCACATCAGTGATCTTCAGATTGCAAAATAAATTATTTGTCCTAAATGTTTGGTGTTTTGGTATTAAGCACATCCCACTTGTACTTTTCCTGGTAGTATAGTAAGAAAGTTCAGTAGTAGTGGGACAGAACTGCACCGTGGTAACTACATTAGCGTTTGTGTCCCGTACAGCCACTATCTGAATTGTCAATTACAGACTAATGTGTCTTAGCCTGTACAGTGTGGTGCAGTACAGATTTGCATAACAGTTAATCAGTACTTCAATAGGGGGGTGGGGGGTATTTAAAACAACCCCCTCATGGGTCACGCTGACCCTTTCGTTCTCGTATGGGCACAGCAGGGTGGCTTTCTTTTGTTTTTTTTTCTCCAAACGGGTCACTGCTCAGTTGAGTCATCTGTTAACTCCAAATGTACAGTTTACAGCAATCCTCAATGCCAGAGGACGGTCACAATATGTATGTGTGACGAGGAAGTGCTTTCGATTTTACTTGTGAATGAAATAAACCTCTTCTACAGTAGGAGAGATACAGTGGGTCTGTCACATTTACATATTTCCATTATGTATACATACACGCATTATACACCCATATATGTATGTGTGTAATATATATGTATATATGTGTGTGTGTGTGTATATATATATATATATATATACACACACACACACACACACTGTGTGCAGAATTATTAGGCAAGTTGTATTTGAGAGGATTATTTTTATTATTGAACAAAAACTATGTTCTCAATCAACCCAAAAGACTCAAATATCAAAGTTTAATATTTTAGAAAGTTGGAGTGTTTTTTTTTTAGATTTGGCTATCTTAGGAGGATATCTGTTTATGCAGGCAATTATTACTGTGCAGAATTATTAGGCAACCTAATAAGAGACAAATATATACCCATCTCACTTGTTTATTTTCCACCAGGTAAACCAATATAACAAAATTTAGAAATAAACATTTCTGACATTCAAAACCAAAACCAAATTAGTGACCAATATAGCCACCTTTCTTCATGATGACACTCAGAAGTCTTCCATCCATAGATTCTGTCAGTTGCTTGATCTGTTTATGATCAACATGGCGTGCAGCAGCCACTACAGCTTCCCAGACACTGTTCAGAGAGGTGTACTGTTTTCCCTCCCTGTAGATCTCACGTTTTATGATGGACCACATGTTCTCTATGGGGTTCAGATCAGGTGAACAAGGTCATTATTTTTTCTTCTTTTAGACCTTTACTGGCCAGCCACGCTGTGGAGTATTTGGATGCATGTGATGGGGCATTGTCCTGCATGAAAATCATGTTTTTCTTGAACGATACCGACTTCTTCCTGTACCACTGCTTGAAGAAGGTGTCTTCCAGAAACTGGCAGTAGGTCTGGGAGTTGATCTTCACTCCATCCTCAACCCGAAAAGGTCCCACAAGTTCATTTTTGATTATACCAGCCCATAACAGTACTCCACCTCCACCTTGCTGGCGTCTGAGTCGAATTGGAGCTCTCTGCCCTTTACTGATCCAGCCTCGGGCCCATCCATCTGGTCCATCAAGAGTCACTCTCATTTCATCAGTCCATAAAACCTTAGAAAAATCAGTCTTAAGATATTTCTTGGCCCAGTCTTGACGTTTTAGCTTATGTTTCTTGTTCAAAGGTGGTCGGTTTTCAGCCTTCCTTACCTTAGCCATGTCCCTGAGTACTGCACACCTTGTGCTTTTTGATACTCCAGTAACGTTGCAGCTCTGAAATATGGTAGAACTGGTGGCAAATGGCATCTTGGCAACTTCACGCCTGATTTTCCTCAGTTCATGGGCTGTTATTTTGCGCCTTTTCTTTTCAACACGCTTCCTGCGACCCTGTAGGCTATTTGTCACAAAACGCTTGATTGTTCGGTGATCCCGCTTCAAAAGTTTGGCAATTTCAAGACTGCTGCATCCCTCTGCAAGTCATCTCACAATTTTTGACTTTTCAGAGTCCGTCAAATCTCTCTTCTGACCCATTTTGCCAAAGGAAAGGAAGTTGCCTAATAATTAAGCACACCTTATATAAGGTGTTGATGTCATTGGGCCACACCCCTTCTCATTACAGAGATGCACATCACCTGATTTACTTAATTGGTAGTTGGCTTTCAAGCCTATACAGCTTGGAGTAGGACAACATGTATAAAAAGGATGATGTGATCAAAATACTCACTTGCCTAATAATTCTGCACACAGTGTGTATATATATATATATATATATATATATATATATATATATATATATATATATATATATATACACATACATACACACTCACCGGCCCTTTTATTAGGTACACCTGCCCAATGTAGAATCAGCCAATCACATGGCAACTCCATGCATTTAGTCATGTAGACATGGCCAAGATGATCTGCTGTAGTTCAAACAGAGCGTCAGAATGGGGAAGAAAGGTGATATAAGTGATTATGAACATGGCATGGTTGTTTGTACCAGATGGGCTTGTCTGAGTATTTCAGAAACTGCTGATCATCTGGGATTTTCATGCACAACCATCTCTAGGGTTTACAGAGAATGGTCCAAAATGGAGAAAATATCCAGTGAGCGTCAGTTCTGTGGGCACAAATGCCTTGTTGATGCCAGAGGTCAGAGGAGAATGGCCAGACTGTTTCAAGCTGATAGAACTCCAACATTAACTCAAATAACCAGTCGTTATGCATGCAGAAGAGAATCTCTGAATGGACAACACGTTGAACCTTGAGGCAGATGGGCTACAGCAGCAAGACCACACTGGGTGCCACTCCTATCAGCTAAGAACAGGAAACTGAGACTACAATTTGCACAGGCTCCCCAAAATTGGACAGAACATTGGAAAAAATGTTGCCTGGTCTTGATTTCTGCTGCGACATTCGGATTGCAGGGTCAGGATTTGGCGTCAAGGGGATATTTCACTGGCACGCTTCGGGCCCATTAGTACCAATTGAGCATAGTGTCAAAGCCACAGCCTACCTGAGTATTGTTGCTGACCATGTCCATCCCTTTATGACCACAGTGTACCCATCTTGTGATGGCTACTTCCAGCGGGATAACGTCATAAAGCACAAATCATCTCAAACAGGTTCTTGAACACAACAATGAGTTCGCTGTACTCAAATGGCCTCCACAGTCACCAGATTTCAAGCCAGTAGAGATGTGGTGGAACGAGAGATTCACATCATGGATGTGCAGCTGACAAATCTGCAGCAACTGCGTGATGTTATCATGTCAATATGGACCAGACTCTCTGAGGAATGTTTACACTGCTCAAAGAAATAAAGGGAACACTTAAACAACACTCCTGTGAATCCAACCTGTTCAGCAACACTAATTGTGAATCAATTTCACCTGCTGTTGTGCAAATGGAACAGACAACAGGTAGAAATGGGAGGCAATTAGCAAGACCCGCCCCCCTATAAAGGAGTTGATCTGCAGGTGGTGACCACAGACCTTTTCTCTGTTCTCATCCTGCTGGCTGATGTTTTGGTCACTTTGGTATTTTGTCAGTTCTCCCACCATAGAGGTAGCATGATGCTGTGTCTACAACCCACAGAAGTTGCTCAGGTAGTGCAGCTCATCCAGGATGGCACATCAATACAAGCTGTGGCAAGAAGGTTTGCTGTGTCTGTCAGCACAGCTTCCAGAGTATGTATCAGATACCAGGAGACAGGCCAGTACACCAGGAGACACGGAGGGGACAATGACCCAGCAGGACCGCAACCTCCTCCTTTGGGAAAGGAGGAATGGTGCCAGAGCCTTGCAAAATGACCTCCAACAAGCCACTAATATCCGTGTTTCTGCTCAAATTGTCAGAAACAGACTCCATTAAGGTGGTATGAGGGCCCGACGTCCACAAGTGGGGCTTGTGCTCACAGCCTTACACCATGCAGAGTGATTGGCATTTACCATGGAACACCAAGATTGGCATATTCGCCACCGGCACCCTGTGTTCTTTACGGACGAGAGCAGGTTGACACTGAGCACATGTGACGGACGTGACAGAGTCTGGAGACGCCGTGGAGAGCGTTCTGCTGCCTGCAACATCCTCCAGCATGACCGGTTTGGCAGTGTGTGTGAGACCATATGCTGGTGCAGTGGGCCCTGGGTTCCTTATGATACATGACAATACTAGGCCTCATGTGGCTGAAGTGTGTCAGCAGTTCCTGCATGATGAAGGCATTGATGCTATGGACTGGCCCGCCCGTCCCCCAGAGCTGGATCCAGTTGAGCACATCTGGGACAACATATCCCGTTCCATCCACCAAAGCCACGTTGCACCACAAACTGTTCAGAAGTTAACTGATGCTTTAATCCAGGTCTGGTAGGAGATTCCTCAGGAGAACATCTGCTGTCTCATCAGGAGCATGTCCAGGTGTTGTAGGGAGGTCTCATCAGGAGCATGTCCAGGTGTTGTAGGGAGGTCTCATCAGGAGCATGTCCAGGTGTTGTAGGGAGGTCTCATCAGGAGCATGTCCAGGTGTTGTAGGGAGGTCTCATCAGGAGCATGTCCAGGTGTTGTAGGGAGGTCTCATCAGGAGCATGTCCAGGTATTGTAGGGAGGTCTCATCAGGAGCATGTCCAGGTGTTGTAGGGAGGTCTCATCAGGAGCATGTCCAGGTGTTGTAGGGAGGTCTCATCAGGAGCATGTCCAGGTGTTGTAGGGAGGTCTCATCAGGAGCATGTCCAGGTGTTGTAGGGAGGTCTCATCAGGAGCATGCCCAGGTGTTGTAGGGAGGTCTCATCAGGAGCATGCCCAGGTGTTGTAGGGAGGTCTCATCAGGAGCATGCCCAGGTGTTGTAGGGAGGTCTCATCAGGAGCATGCCCAGGTGTTGTAGGGAGGTCTCATCAGGAGCATGTCCAGGTGTTGTAGGGAAGTCTCATCAGGAGCATGCCCAGGTGTTGTAGGGAAGTCTCATCAGGAGCATGCCCAGGTGTTGTAGGGAGGTCTCATCAGGAGCATGTCCAGGTGTTGTAGGGAGGTCTCATCAGGAGCATGTCCAGGTGTTGTAGGGAAGTCTCATCAGGAGCATGCCCAGGTGTTGTAGGGAGGTCATACAGGCACGTGGAGGCCACACACACTACTGGGCCTCATTTCAACTTGTCTTGAGGAATTTCCACTGAAGTTGGATCAACCTGTCATTTGATTTTGAGTATGATTCCAAATCCAGCCCTCCATGGGATAATAATTTTGATTTACATTGATCATTTTTGTTCTTTTGTTTTCAATGCATTCCATTATGTAATAGAGATTTTCAACTGGAATATTTTATTCATGGAGATCTAGGATGCTATTTTAGTAGTTTATATATATATATATATATATAAAGTTAGAATATTGCTTATTTTGCTGTACAACTCATAGAGCAGTTATGCAGTTACAATTACAGCCTAGATTCCCTGGACAGTCAATGTTATGCGTGAAGATGTGAATGATGTGCACATGTGCACTGATGCCCCTCATGCACACAACAGTGGGACGTGACTGGTCAGTCGAGTGATCGGTGGCAGCCTGGTCATGCACCCCATAATATGTTGTTCTCAGGTCCTGCATGTATGAATGTGCACACGTGCATTCACACAAAGGTTAAATGATGTTTATTGCTAGTTCAGTAGGTCACAAACATAATGGAGTAAACCTATTTTGTAAATACTAGTACTCGAGGCCATTTTAAACTTCCAAAATGACACAGCAGCAGTAATTTGTGGGAATTACTAATTTCGCCCCTAAAACACTTATGACTTTGTTAAAATGTAAACATTTGTTGTTTCCTATTCCCGTTGCTGCAAAAGTCTCCTATGGACAAATGTGTGGATCTGCATGAAAGTGGATCATTACTTCAAAGAAAGGGCCAACCCAGGCAAAAATACTGTGTCTACAGTCTTAGCACCATTTCAAAATATGATCACAAATTTGTCAGGATTAAGCTCGAACAACAATCTGAAATCTGTACTGGTCATTTGCACAGACTTTGCTGTAGCTATTTAAACATCCCACCACAGGTTACACCATCAAAAAAGTGTATTTTTTAGAATCAACTGTTATTTCTGTGCAAACATGTAATCAGCATTTTTGTAAAGATCAAACCCAAAACATGGAAAGGCACAAGTATGGCTGTTGCTATGAAATGAGATCAAGACTCTCACCTCACAAACTTAACGGGTGATACGTACACAAGACGAATATTCAACATAGAACTCTCAATAAGGCGACAAAATGCCACAGACACAAATGACATGACGTAAAACACATTTAATTTAACGTATCCACATGGCTCTACACACGTCCCATTCCCACCTCCCCTGATAGTCAGCGTGGCTCATTTGCCAGCTCAGTCAGCGTTTCCGTTTGTACACCTAGAGTTCCTCCACTGCATCTTGCATCTTCATTGTGTCTACAAATCTGAAATGTCATTCGAGCAGTTAGTTCCCGTTAAGAGGGCAGCCTGTTTGTTTGTTTCGTTTGGCGCTACCCGCGCTCACCACTCTCCCCTCAACCGTTCGGGTTCTTCTAATTTCCTTCTTCCGAGTTCCACCGTTATCCAGCGGTCACTCACGTGCGCAGGATAACCATTGTAAGAAGACCTGCGTGAGAACACGTGGAGCAAGAATTATTTTTTCCAAATCTCATTTGCAATTTCACAGCTCGAGGTGCGTAGTTCTCAAACGTTCCTGGTACAACTCACCTAATACATAAGCAGCTACAAGTTTCTTGTTAACACTTAAGTGGAGGTAGACAGGCACTGTGGACTCCTGCTCTCCTAGGGTAGGTAACATCAGGGCTGCCATACACACCAGGCCCAGGAGGACTGTCAGCAGGCTGGGGCCCCCAGATGCTGCACGACTCTCTGTTACACACACACACACACACATTTGCATAGGTAGCATGGAAGCTCATAAAACATTCAGGTCTCAGTCTCCAGCAACGTCTGCAATTGCCTATTGTAATTCTTTTATCTCCCTGTCTATGGTGCCTGCATAAGGGCCTCCCAGGAGGTTTCCGTGTCTTTTGCATAATCTAATTAGTCCAAAAGATGACAATGCTGAGTTTTTCTCTCTGGGTAAAGAGGGACAAGAATGAAGTGACCACTGTCCTATTTGTTCAAAATGTTCATATAATATCCTTTGTATCTAACTGCATAAACACTTCAGTCTCTAATCGCAAGTCCTCCTGCAGGAGGGAGTGGAGTGCTTCATAATCACGTGACATGTACACGAAACCACCACTTGGTTCACTCCTTGGCATGAATTTAGCTCTCTAGTGCTACCTTGTGACATAAATGTAAATTGCAGTAGGCTGCATGTAAATCAAGGAGCGTGATCCCAGTATGGTTCGGGGGCAAATACTGGCAAAGGGCAACTTATGACACAAGGGCAAAAGAATGGAAAAACAACCCCCGCCCCCCAGAGTCATGTTTTAACCCATCAAGCTCTTTAGACTAAACGAAGTACCTGTCTGGATGGCAGGCTGCTCAAAGAACACGCTGTCACTCAGCTGCTCCTTCATCCTCCGCTCCTCCTCCTGGGGCGGGGCCTGGGGTTGCTCCTGGCCAGCAGAGGGCAACAGGGTGGCCATCACGTCCTTCCTGCCCAGAGCCTTCCGCTGGCTCTGCTCAGACACCTGCAGTCGGAACTTGTCGATCACGCCGTAGTGGCAGGCGCGCATGTCCCTGTGGCGAATCACACTGTGCAGTGATGAGGAAGAGGGTGAGGAAGGAGCACCGTGACTTTATAAAGGTTCTTTAGCAAGCTTGAGACCACCACAGAAAACTTAAAGACCTGTATAAGCAAAGGCATGGCTTACATGTCTACACAGCATTGTGGTCTAACAGCCCCCGTGGCATCGACTACCGCATACTTGTTTGGTGCTGTGCACATAACTGGTGGAAAGAAGTAAAAAGTTATGCAAATGTGGTATTTGTGGGGAGGACAAACTGTTGCATGACATGTGCAGGACAACAACGAACGATCACTGAACTGCCGCTCACCTTTGAACTTGAGTGCGAACTCATATGGGTTGTAGAGGGTGAGCACCTGCTTGTGCGACGACTGCTTGTCTGCATAGAAAACCAGTTCAGTGGGGAACACGAACACAGGAAGTCTTCCTTCCACCAGGTCAGGCTGCCGATTCTGTTGCTGCATTGGCACGCACTGGGTGCACGTTCCGGCTTTTCCTTCTCTGTCTCTCTCTGCCTCTCTGTCTGTGTGCTGGAGGGTGCAGACGCTCCCTTAAACTTCCACAAGCCTTACTCTCTCAGCTCCTCCCGGGCATGACGATCAGCCTGTAAAACAAAGGTGTTCGCACGTCTTCCCATTAACAGAACCGAGAACTATTTCACGAATGTCGCGTGATATTCCCTCTTTAGTGCTTCCACGTGGCTAGTCATGTGATCGTGTTTACTGCAAGCTCAAACGCATGGGGGGTATTTCGCAATACTTCATACCTCAACAAAACCATCGTCTACACGTTCTCACTACATCTAGCAATGACTGTGCGCCGTTCAACTATACTTTAGGAATATATGCCAACCTACCAAACAGTAAACAACGCTTAGCCATACAGTTGGCAACAACAGAGCTGTTTCTGCGTGCTGATCTATTCTCACTACCAGCTAGTACACACAGATCACACAGGCTCTGACATTTGGCCATGCTAGAACACAAGTGTGTGTTTGTGAGACGACAGATCGATCACACAAAGACAAACACCGTGGCAGATCCCCCCCTGGGGCGCAGGTCTGCTCTCATTAGACAAAGACTGGCTACTCATCATATAGCTAGGGTAGGCTAGCCTACTGTAGCAATGTCTCCACTAATTTAAGCCATGGAGAGTAATAACAGGCGCTCCCTGGTGTTGTGTGATCAGATCATGAAGTATAAGAGCTGCAGTGAAGGTAGATCCAGCTCACGCGCCGCGGGTCATCAGCTGTTCTGGCTAGCTGGGTTAGCTAGCTAGCCGGACTAAATGATGAAACAGCGCTGATTTTTTATTAACTCGGGCACATCTGACACCAAACGTGTTATCCCGCAGTCGCCTCGCTCGCGTCTAATATCGTTAATAAGAGCAAACGTTCACTACCTTATTGGCGATTGTTATTTTCGGAGCCGAGGCGTTGGTGTAGATCCCACCCTGTTTTCTCTCTTTGTCAATACGCTGCAGGTCGCGCGGTGAATGCCGGGATACAGGAGGACTCCGCTGATTGGCCCGTTCCGCCGGAGTCGATCGATGACGTAATGGCCGTTGACGCCGTGAGCTGCATAGCTAAGCTAGGCTAGCTCAGTGTACTTGACTGAAAATCACTTTTTTTCGAAATAAAGTATGATTTAATAGTGAGGTGTACAAAATAGCGAGGTAGCAGCTAGCCGTGACCAACCACAACCAGTTAAATTGGTCTACGTGAAAACAAGTGCCGATTAATATTACCCCCAAAATGTACATATCAAATCTTAGATTTACACATAAAAACAAATACAGTGTGTATATTTGTGAAATTACATGACACAACAGAAAACGTGAGATTTCCTCTTCAGAGGCTTAACATTTTTAGGGGGTATATCTGAAATACTTGTTTGCTTGTGCTAGTCTAACCATATATAATATATAAAGTTAAAACCTGACAATTGGGAGTCTGACTCATATACAGTTCTTTATCCGAGCACTACATTTTAGCTTGGCCAAAGGACAGATCTTTATAACATGTTATGTGAACCTTTCAAGAAATGCACCTAGACAACCAAGGAAAAACAAGGGAGACAGGAAAAATTATATGAATAGTAAGATACTAGTCTTTCTAGTTTTATTATTCGTGAAACTGGGCATCAGAGAGCTTTGCTGTCTGCCCATAGATAATTGCTTTATTTTGTATGCAGGCCTACCCTATCAAACTGGAGAAAGGTCTACATGTTAAGTTTAACAATGCATCTAACTGACAATGCCTGAAACTGACATTGTGTGAAGTCACATCATAATTTTATATTTTCTAAATATATTTACCTGTCTACATCTATGTCTGTCGGTTCAAAGGACACGTGCATGCACCAGACTATGAAAAGCTAGATTCAAAAGCAGCTATGGACAAGCAGTTTTTTTTATGTCCTCTCAAGGCAGTGACACTCACACAGACAGTGTTAACATGGCGCTTTTCTGTGATCGCACTGAGCAGATAAACAAGAGGAGTGAAAGGTTGAGGGGGTAGTCGCAATTATTATAAAAATCGCATTGAGAACCCAACAATTCCCCACCCCCATCAAGACACCCAGACGAGTTGTGAGGAGGAGGGGTCGATCTGAAACCCGTCCGAAACATAGAGAACACGTCCGCACATCACAAACACCCCCCCCCGTGTCTCCAACAAGATACGACTCCTTGTTTTTGTTTATTTTATTATTATTATTATTATTATTATAACCGAACTGCATTTACACGACCCACGTTCCTGTGGTTCTCCGGCCAAGACGAAGAACGGGAGGCGAAGTGCGAGGCGGACGAGAGGCGCTCGTCGACCTCATTGCATAATTTATGCATCGCGGGGGGCGTGGCCACCGTGGCTCGTCGCGGCCAATGGCGTGGCGGGGGGGCGGGGCGAAGGCGTTCCGGTCCGCTCGGAAGAGAAGTTCCATCAGCGCGAGCCCCAGCAGTGCTCAGAAAAGACAGATAGAGAGTCAGGCGGCGGCGGCAAAGGGTGGCAGTACGACCCTCTTTTGGGGGGGTCTGATTATAACAAAATATAACACACATATATGCATGCCCAGGCCGGTCATATGCCGATCATAGGTATTTTAGCAAACATCTAGATATATATCTATACATTTAAAAATGCCTATTTTACTTTTCCTGATAGACACGTCCGCTTCTATGAATCAGCGCACTTATTTGGGTACGACGTATCTGGACATTGCTAAAGGCGCGGTTGAGATCTTTATGAAGGTAAAGAATAATTTTACCCCGACTTTTACAGCTTACTCTTGTACCATATTGGAGTTTAAGGATCCCTATGGTAGGGAAATTCGACATTAATGTGTACTATTTGGTTTTCTTTAACAGCTGCGTGCCCGAGACCCGGCTAGTAGAGGCGACAGGTACATGCTAGTTACATTTGATGATCCACCATACGGAGTAAAGGTAAATAAATACTGCTAAATTGTTTATATGTGGTTAAAGCGTAGATATTTTTCTGACAGTGAGACTCTACTGTCCCTCTGGTTCGTAGCATCGGGTCGGGCGGCTTCCCGGTGACGAAAACGGCTAATTTTTTGTTAAAATACCCGCAGACCCGGAGCAGCGCAGCCTCTGAACATGGCGGACATTTTGCTTTTGTGTTGGGAAGCTCTCGAGCGCCGAGATGGAGGCGGAGAGATTTATTATCTACTGTGACGTGTCGTGTGACGCGTCGGTGGGCTAGCACGGCCCGGATTGGACAACCGGTCTGCCCGTCTCTTTTTCAAGCCCGCCCCTTGCAGTGCGCCGTGGCCGACCTCTGCGCGTTCTCATTGGTCAATAAAGAATGAACAAATCAAACTGATTTGATTTGTGAACAGCCATCAATAAGAAAAGAAGAGTGCATTTCACTCAAAGAATTTTCTTTCTCATTATTTTTTTTTCTTTTATGAAACATCCCCACAAATTATGCCCCTTTTAAAATAGGCATTGAATCGATGGTTTCCTGCCTTTTCCACCATTTCAGTGCATAAACATTCAGTACATTCCCAATCTCGAAACTCTTTCCCAGTGTATAATCCCTTGAAAGCAGATAACAAAATTGTCTTAAAGTGAAGTCACATGATTTACATGGCTTAATCACATAACCTCACTTTGCAGGATAGTTCCCACACCTGTATCATATGTACAACCTGGTACAAGGGAATCCAGACAGTAGATCATTTTGGTCTGCCTTCTCTTCAGTGATTAGTCATACCAAACCACTTGGCTTTTCAAAGACAATGGAAGTATAGAACTTCTCAATTGCCATGAGTCAAATATGTAGCTCGATGAACGAAGAAGCAAGCTATTCACTAGCAAAGACAGGCAAGTTAAGACTGAGCACCAGTGACCATACACGTCCCAGGCATCCTGGTCTGTACACTGGTCCATAGGGCAAACTGTGCTAAATGTATGGATTGTTCCTGTCTCGCATTGATGTGGTCAAATCCATCCTAGAGTTATTTGTGCACATACTTGCCAAGTATACGTCAAAAAATTAGGTCAGATCCATGACCTCTGCATTGCGCTGCAAGATATTAGTGGCACATAAGCCCGTGGCGAGAATGCTTGCAGCGTGTGACGTATTTTCCTTTTACACTTGAATCACGTCACATGTTTAAGAAGGATGGGTCTATTGTCAGAGTTTGTACGCTATTCTGGAGTATTTACGTGACACCCTGTGCGACGACACCGGTGTGTATGGTGGTCATTATGGAAGTGTGTGCTCGTCAGGTTTCGCACTAAACTAAACTCTCTGCTTTTGTCCTGTGCCGGATGGCTGGACTGCTGTTAAGACCTGTGGATGTGACATGCTGCTGCATGTGTAAATGTGTTCTTTTGCTGTTTGACATTGACAGTGAGAGTGGATTAATTCCCAGGCAGTTCATTAGAATGTTCTCTCTGGCAAGGGGCCAGCCGCACTCTCGGGGGGTTTTTTCAACCCCATCCTCCCCGTGCACCTCTTTGCTGGCTTACCCTAGAAAGTCTTAAGCTGCCTTTCTAGTGCCCTTACCGAGACACAGTGCTGTAACGTCTAGGGCAGGCCTGTATTATTGGGGAAACCTCAAATGTGTGAACGTTGTGTCAACGTCCACTTTCTCGACTGTGCCGTCTGAGCCAGAACAGGCATGTGCACCAGACACGACGGTGCGTTGTGTGTGTACTCCTCAAAGGTGTCCGTTTCTGGTTAATACGAAGGGTCCAAAGACGCAAGAGCTCACTTACATAAGCACCGAGCTCTGTGGGTGCTATTCATGGCCAGCTTGGCCCTCCCACCTGTTTAAAAACGGGCTTCTCAGCCAAGCCTTCACCCTGTCTGAATTAGCCACCACGCTAACCCAGTTCTCAGCAACAATACAGTGTGCAAGAGCCAGCAGAGCAGGATAGAATCTGACCGCTGTGTCTGAGAGTGTCTTTTTTTAATCTCCTGTCAATTATTCATGAGATTTTCAGCAGCTAATCAGCGAAGAGTTCAGTGAGCCTCCCGCCCAGACAGAGCTCTCTTTTCCTGTCCATTTCGTCCTGTCCTGTCTCTTATCGTCTCTCTCATGGACAAACGCAACATTATTCTTAGCCCTGCCCATTTTTTTCACTTTTTTTTTTTTTATTCATGACTTCCTTCCCTTCGCTTTGCCAATCAGTTTAAGTTCATAGAGTTAGCTCACGTTAGTTCCAAATGAACAAATTAATAGATATAGATTAATTATGGGCATTATTCATCTATAGATGCATGAATGAGAAATCACTGCGATGTTGAGGATGACATTTTTATGTGAGATACAAAGGAAAAATCATGCATGAAAACATTTGATTCTTTGCAGTAAGGAAATCTGTAAGGGGAGGTTATTTCTTCGTATATTTGCATTAAATAAATAAAAAACGATTACAGTATTCTAGAATTTCAGGTGTTTCACAGAAGAGTTCTGAAGCACATTTAATTTTTTTTTTTGCACACATATGTTATATGCAGTCTAACCGTGGAGGCCATATCACTGTGGGATGTTTAACATCCACACTGGCTCATGACTTATCTTGCTCTGAGTCAAGATACTGTAGTCTTGGTTTGGTTTCAGTGTGCCTAACTGGTAGGGCAAATGGCTAAGCACAAACTCACAATGCTACCACTTCTCCTCTGCCTCCATTCTGGGACTTGCGCGGTTTAGTCCGATTCTCATTTAGTTCCTCTTAATTGCCTGCCGTCAGAGTGTGCACAGGCACAAGGAATGCTGGGAAAATTCCTGCAGTGTTCGGGGGTCCCCCAGTTGCAGCAGAAGCCCAGATTGTTCACAAGCGCGACTCTCCTTGTTCTGATCACTTTGGGTGGTTAATCAGCCCTTATTACATTGAATAACACCACAAGCTCTCTACTCATGACGCTACCCTGCAGGCTATCAAATGTTTCTGCTGCAGACCAGGATGGACTCAACAAAGCTCAACAAACGCACTGATCTGTGACCAGGTCTCCCCACTTGGTCAAAGCAGCTGAGATGAAGGAAAGGCTTGAGGTAAACTGTTCTGGGAACAGAGGCACGCCCTTGGGCATGCCTGACCTGTGAGCCTCGTCTGCGCGGGTCCGCCGAGCGGGTGTCCTGCGCCCCGTTGCGCCAGGACGACTCCTGTTCCTCCTCCAACGCTGGACCCGTATTTACACGCGCGACGGTTTCCTCATAGCTGCAGCCTTGCAGGGAACAAGTCCTTATCTGTTAGCTCCCGCTACGCTGTTCATTTGTTCTGGCCACCTGTTCTGCATTTGGATAAGGAAGACGCGTTTGGATCAAGTTTTACTCGTCTTCTCTGTGTCCGCTCTGGTCCCTCGCAATTTTTTTCTTTCTGAAAGAAAACTTCCATAAGAATTTATTGCAGTAAAGGAGCTCGGTGCAGACATTGCTGTGTTTTGTGAAGCTTGGGGTGTAATTTAATCACACCCTGCCTAGTCCCTTTATAAAGTGTATCCAGGGACTGAAATGCTTTATTGTTTTTCCTCCTGTTCCATATGGGTTAGAGGTCATAATCTTTATACATCGTATATAAATTTTGAATTATTGCAGAGACTGTTTGTAAAAAAAAAAAAAAAATGCATGTGCAGAGTGTATTTGACATTAAAAGCTCCAACTACAATGTCATCGAATCAACAAGGGCGGTGCAAGAAGGTCTGAGAACGTAGCTGGACCACTTCACGGTGCTTCACGAAGGTCTCCGAGGAGTCGGGCCCATTCCACACTCCTCGCTCGAGAGACTTCGGCCCTCTCCGTGGTCATTAAGGGAGGGACTCTGATTGCAGGACAATCTCTACTGAGTCGATGAATTGTTAATGCAGAAGGAAAGGAGGACTGACAGGCGAACAAAATGAAAAAATAAATAGAATTACTCTGGTACTTGAATTATTGAGTGTCACCGAACACTGAAAGGATGCAGGGTTCCCCCTCCTCTTCCTTCCTATCCTAACGTAGACTCGTGGCAGGGCTCGGACCACGGCACGCCAAGCGTGTGTTTCTTTTATTCTCGCGTGAAACACCTGCGCGCACAACTCGGCGTGGGCTGAGCTGTTCGGAAGCTGAACGGCTGCAGGATCCGACCTGTTTAACGGGTCGGTCTCATGGGGGCGCCACCGGACATACGCCGTGCTAATTTGCTCTGAATTGAATGGTGACATTTTTGAGCAAGTTTCCCATACTAATTTTATAGGGAACCATTAGCCAAGTGTCATATTCTTGGCAAATGAGTGCACACGGGGCACTGGAGTAATATGGCTGCAGCGTGCCGGCACACGCACTGTGGGTCAGGGATTCACAGCAAGCCCAAATTGAGTTGTGAGGAGAGGAGAGCAAATCAAATCAAGGGCTGTATCTCCAGCCTGGATCACGGAACTCTAGGGTGCTTACACTGACACACACACACACACACACACACACTTACACACACACACACCCCACTTATCCTATCTGGTCTCATTGGATTCTTTCCACTCTTATTTCCTCCGTTCCCTTTCTCTCTCGTTCCTTCACTAACTCCCTCCTCGTATAGTAGCGTCTCCCTTATGCTTCCCGCAGCTCACCTGCCGATTATGCGTAATACTGTAACAGTTGCCACGGTGAGGACTGGGAGGCGGGTCCGAGTACACAGAATGGGCAGACATGGCCTGGTGGTAGGGAACTGGTCTTGTGACCGGAGGGTCGTGGGTTCGATTCCCAGACCTGAGGCCATGACTGAGGTGCCCTTGAGCAAGGCACCTAACCCCAACTGCTCCCCGGGCGCCGGGCTAGGGCTGCCCACTGCTCTGGGCATGTGTGATCCACAGCCCCCTAGTAATCACTAGTGTGTGTGTGTGTGTGTGTGTTCTAACTGCACAGATGGGTTAAAAACGGAGGACAAATATCGATTGTGGTGTAAAAAAAATCACAATTGACAAAATATGGCACATTTTTCACATTTACAGAAGCGGCAGGAGCCGTGTGACCTCATCAGACTGCGCCGCACCGTTCATACTGTGATCTTGTTTTGCAGTAAACATCTTCTGATGCTATGTGAGAAGTTGCATGTGTGCACATCTTCTTTTACTGCAGTGTGACCTAATGCTTGTAGCGTCATGTGACAACCTTTCTGTGTGTGTGTGTGTGTGTGTGTGTGTGTGTGTGTGTGTGTGTGTGTGTGTGTGTGTGTGTCCTAGGCGGGCTGGAAGGAGAACCATGCCACGTTCATGAGTGAACTGAAGAACTTGCAGGCGTCAGGACTGACCACGCTGGGAAACGCACTGCGAACTGCATTTGACCTGCTTAATCTCAACAGACTGGTCTCTGGCATCGACAACTATGGCCAGGTATAAATACCATTCTTATTCATTTAAAGAGGTTGGAATAAATGGTGCACCCGAAAGTGTGATTTATTGAGCTTCTTAAAACATCTGAAAGAAAGACAGTATAGAAAGAGAGAACCAATATGCAACAGTTTCATAGCATGAATAACTTCTCCATTAATTTTAATGCAGCTGACACATTTGGGAAATGCAGCATACACAGTTCGGTGTGACCTTAAGCTCTCTTCTCCTTATCTCACCGTGACCTCTGACCCCTACAGTGTAGATGGAGAGAGTACATCAGGGCTACAGCACCCGTGTCTGTACCCAGGGGAGCGTAGCTTCCATAAAGAACCCAGTTTTCCACACTCTGCATTCAAACCACGCAAAGAAAAACCAATAACATTAGGATTTTGTCTTGTGAGTTCATAACACTGGACTCTCAGCCAAGGGTGGGTCTCTTCACCCCCACAGTCAGAGTGTTTTCTTCCCTTCCAGGGTCGGAACCCCTTCTTCCTGGAGCCGTCAGTCATTATAACCATAACGGATGGGAACAAGCTGACTCACAGTTCTGGCGTGCCGGACGAGGTGAGCACCGCTGGCTCACACACTCTCTTGGCTCTGTGTGTTCACACTGCAGCCTGCAAACACACCGCATTGTTGCACAGTAACCTAAAGCTCACCCCTCTCACCCCTCTCACTCCTCACCATGTCACCCCTCACCATGTCACCCCTCTCACCCCCTCACGCCCCTCACCATGTCACCTTCTCACCCCTCTCACCCCTCTCACTCCTCACCATGTCACCCCTCACCATGTCACCCCTCTCACCCCCTCACACTCCTCACCATGTCACCCTCTCACCCCTCTCACTCCTCTTACTCCTCACCATGTCACCTGTCTCACCTCTCTCACCATGTCACCCCTCTTACTCCTCTCACTATGTTACCCCTCTCACTATATCACTCCTCTCACCTGTCTCAATCCTCATACCCTCTCACCCCTCACACTCTTCCTCCCACAGCTCCACCTGCCACTGAACTCTCCGTTGCCCGGCAGCGAGCTGACCAAGGAGCCCTTCCGCTGGGACCAGCGCCTCTTTGCCCTGGTCCTGCGTCTGCCCGGCGCGGCCATCCCCGACAGCGAGCAGCTCGGCAGCGTCCCCAGCGACGAGTCCGCCATCACCCAGATGTGTGAGGTCACTGGAGGTACGGCTGCCGGGGGCACCGGGCGTGGCTCCTGTGTATTACGTGGCCGAGAGCTAGTGGGGCGTCTGCTATGCATTTAAGAGGACAGGCAAACGGCTATAAGAACCATATGTTTTATATAGTGGTGGGCTATAAGAACCATTTGTTTTATATAGTTGTGGGCTATAAGAACCATTTGTTTTATATAGTTGTGGGCTATAAGAACCATATGTTTTATATAGTGGTGGGCTATAAGAACCATATGTTTTATATTACCGTTTTGTGAAATGAGAGAAACAATAGATCTGTGCCCACCCCAGTTGTGCAATGCACACTGAGCTCAGTTCAGTTCAATCTGTTATTGTCTCTCTCATGGGAGGCAAGAAGTTATTCAGTGAGGCCTGAGCTTGTTGAATAATTAGTTTGGCAGTTTACTGGAGACTGTATGTGCACGGCAGCTGCTGGAAGCAGCTCTGCACACTCGACTGGGACCTGTAATGACTGCTTTCTAACTTTCATTATTATTAGATATGAGACGGGTGAGTTACACTGGCAGCAAAGGGAACCGTTTGAAGGTGTCGCGACTCGGCGCGAAGGCTTCGCCTCACTGTTAGCATCGTCAGGATCCCCTTCGGCACGTCGGTGAAACCGTGCATGGTGTTCACGCAAAAGCGATACATTTCACCTCTGTGCCTTTTGTCTGTTTTTCTTCAAGGTCGCTCGTATTGTGTCAGGACGCAGAGAATGCTGAACCAGTGTCTGGAGTCGCTCGTGCAGAAGGTTCTGAGTGGAGTCGTCATTAATTTTGAGAAAACCGGTCCAGACCCACCTCCTGCAGGTGAAGGTGGGTGTCAGGGTGACAGTGGTGGTGCCCCTCACGCACGAGCAGGGTCAGGTCCAGCCTCCGTCTGCCTGTCTGAAGAAAGAGGTCTGAATTGTTAGCATGTGTTTGTAATGGTGCTTAGCCGTGTGTTTGGATTTAAACAACTGAAATCCAAAGCGACAATGGAATGTACAATACGTTGCACACTAGTCCGGACAGAAAACACAACGTCCCGTTTGAAGGGGACGACGAGGGCTTCTAATGGATCCGTAGCTTGCGTCCAGCCAGCGTGTCTCTGCAGTGATGCTGTGTTTTGTGTGCAGACGGTGTGGTAGACCCCGCACGACCCCTCACCTCCTTCAGCCCCCAGCCCTGGCACAGCTGCCACAAGCTGATCTACGTGCGGCCGAACCCCAAGACCGGCGTGCCCGTGGGCCACTGGCCTATCCCAGAATCCTTCTGGCCCGACCAGAACTCCCCCACGCTGGTGAGTTTGAAGAGTCCTCACAATGGCGCCCCTTTCTCCAGTCACACACACCATTAGCACCAGCTGCGCTGTGGTGCTTTTGAAGCTTTTCTGTCCTACGTAGGGTTTGCTTTATTTTTTTTTGTGTTATTATTTATTTACGTTCATTTCTGGCAGCCAAACTCCATGACAGCAACAGTCACTTAAGCGTTAGTACAGCCAGTACAGCACAGCTTTGTGTTTCTTTGACAAACAATTCTTAGCCTCCAGCCAATGGCTCCTCTCTGCAGCAAACAGAAGGTGTTGTCAGTTGAAGAATAACATAAACCACGTGGTAACCTAATTTGGACTTATTATGACCTTAGACTGAAACAAAATATTTATTCTTTGTAGTTGTAATTACGGGAGAACCTAATGAATCATATGTTCATATTTCACTGTGGGGAAAGGGTTAAGAGGCCTGCGTCAGGGCCAGGCTCACGGAAACTCCGAAGGTTGACTCATAAAACACCGAGAGCTAAATGGAGATCAGTAGTATTGGCCATAACAGGAGCTCAGAAGATTCGAGCCCTCTTTTATTGGGCTGGAGAAACCCAAGCTTGGTGCCATGCTTGGTCTCCGTGCCACGTGGGCAGAGCGAGGCCCCGCCCTTGGCCCCGCCCACCGGCGCAACTGCCTCGCCCCCTGACAGCTCTCCTCTCGTGGTAATGGTCTTTGCTCCGCCTCCTCCTGTTGCGGTCTCGCTTTCCGGCGTCACGGCTTCACGGCTGTGGTGCTGGGACACGCCTGTGAAACAGAGGCGGGGCCCTCAGCTGCCGGAGGCACTAGCGACCTGGATCAGGAAGAGAAGGACTTTTATTATAGTGAAAATTGTACCGCTGTCCGCCCTTGCCGTTTATATTTTAAGTTCTGCAGCACATACTGGTTTGAGATTGACAGAACGTCTCGTATGCGCCATTATTATTCTTGTACATTCATAGTCCCTTTTTTAGCAATGTAACCATGTTACTGTGTTCAGCACGGTCCTGAGGGGGACCTGCTGGCGGAGAGAACAGCTTGTGTTGTCATGGACCTGCAACACATGGGGATGTTGCCCACTGATGCTGTAACGTGTCAAGATCTGGCTCCCTCCCAGACACTTACCCTTACCGCACTGCACTAGGCTGTTTGATGCTGCTTATATGAACAACATCCTCCCTCTCTCTCTCTCTTTCTCCCTCTCTCTCTCTCTCTCTCTCTCTCTGCCTCTAGCCTCCTCGCTCTGCCCATCCGGTGGTGCGCTTCTCCTGTGTCGACTGTGAGCCCATGGTGATCGACAAGCTTCCCTTCGATAAGTACGAGCTGGAGCCGTCGCCCCTGACCCAGTACATCCTGGAGAGGAAGTCCCCTCACACGTGTTGGCAGGTGGGCCTCTCACACACTCACACCTTCCCATTATCACTCACTCCATCTATCTGAGTTACTATACCTCCGCCAGTATACCTCCGCTATCCCGCTGGCCTGTGGTCCAACGGCACGCTTGTGGCTTGTTAAGATAAAGTACACCTGATGTGAAGTTCATCTAAAGGTTCCTCCATCTTCAGAGAGTAAAGGTGTGGTAAGGTGCTATATTTAGAGCCACTTATAGATTGTCTCCAAAGGCCTCAACACATAATGAGGTGCCCATGAAGTCATTTTACCTCTGAGGAGCAGCGACATGTAAGAGCCTAGGGGACTATGCTAACTGCTAACCTACTGTAACCCACACTGACCCCTGCTAGCCCACTCTAACTCAAGCCAAATGCGCTAACCCTGCTAACTCATGCTAACTCATGCTAACCTGCTCTGACCCAGTCTAAACCATGCTAACTCACGCTAACCCATGCTAACTCACGCTAACCCGTGCTAACTCACGCTAACCCGTGCTAACTCACGCTAACACGTGCTAACCACTCTTTCCCCCTGCCCAGGTGTTTGTGAACTGCAGCGGCAAGCACAGTGAGGCGGCCCAGCCGTTCGGGTATCTGAAGGCCAGCACCACTCTGACCTGTGTCAACCTCTTCGTCATGCCTTACAACTACCCCGCTCTGTTGCCCCTTCTTGGTAAGTGGGAGTGAGTGTGTGAAGACAAAGCACTCTGACTGTTCACTGGCCTTTACAAAAGAGAAAAGCTTTCACTGTACTGAACAATTTAACACAATAGAATTTCTTCTGATGGATCTATCTGTCTGTCTATCTGTCTAAATATAGCAGTCGGTTGATATGTTCTATGTTGTGTGTTTAGCATTCAGTTATATTTTAATATACTATACTGTAAGTCTTGTTCGAGAGTAATGAAACATTAAATGCTTTATATTCAATATTATCTCCCCTTGTGTGAACAGACGATTTGTTTAAAGTACACAAGCTAAAGCCAAACCTGAAGTGGCGACAGGCTTTCGAGTTCTACCTGAAGTCCATGCCTCCCTACTTCCTGCTGGTATGATCCGCAGTGCCACCCACACCAGCTTGGGTGGAACAAATACCTCCTGGCTTGATATTGCTTCCTAACTGTATACCTATAAACTCAGAGTTCCCAATTAGGACCGTTCCTCTGTCCTATAAACCTTAAACGCTGTAATGAGGTTAAGATCCCTTGCTGTGATAAAAATGCCCTCATTGTGTCTCCCTCTGCTGTGTTCATCTCTCTCTCTCTCTCTCTCTCTCTCTCTCTCTCTCTGTATGTCCGCCTACAGCCCTTAAAGAAAGCACTGAGGATGATGTGCACTCCAAATCTCATCTCTGACAACATGGACTGTGGTCTCAGCTACAGCGTTATCTCCTACCTAAAGAAGCTCAGCCAACAGGTGATCCGAGCTCTCCTGACGTTCCACAAACTCCGATGCTTCTGCGTCTCCGTCCTTCATTTATAGTGTGGTCATTGCTGACCATCACGGTCATTAATATTTGCATATGAGCATTTCATATTCGTGCAAAAAAAATTCTAATAAAGTCGCCCCGTTTGACCCGCGCAGGCGAAGATAGAGTCGGACCGGATGATCGTGTCTGTGGGTAAGAAGCCCCCTCAAGAGACGGGCATCAAGGTGAGGAATCAGTCCAGCACGCTCTCTCTGGCCCACCGGTGCGACTTCAAGCAGCTCCTGCAGGGCATCACGGGCGAGGTGCCCCTCCGCCTCAGCGAGGTCAACCTCAAAGAGTTCGCCGGCTTCCAGATCGCTCTCCTCACCAGGGTACGGCCTACGGCGTCGGGCCCCTCTTGGCCGAGAGCCAGCCTCGCTCCTAAATCATTTACGTCTGAGATCATGTTTACCGGGTCAGGGTGCGGCTAGCCAGAGGAAGAAACACCATGATATATTCACCACATTAGAATGCACACATGAATCAGATTGTATTTTATTTCACTAGGCCAAACACTGACATTTGACTGTGGGTCACTAAAGTTGGGTAGAAATAATAGCTTCAGGAAATATAGATCATGGTAGATTACTGGGTGTATGCATATGTGTGTGTGTGTGTGTGTGTGTGTGTGTGTGTGTGTGTATATATATATATATATATATATATATATATATATATATATATATATACATACATTATATACATTATATACATACATGTGTGTGTGTGCGCTGTCACACCATACACTCACACACGTATGTATATAATGTATTATATATATTTGTATAATATATACAAATTAATAATATGTGATATGAAAATTGAGTTATATATGTAAATGTAACATTTCTTTTCCTAAAGTAAATTTTTATCTGTCTTTCTTGGCAAGGATGTGAAGCCCCAGCCCTATCGGAACGCCTACGATATTCCACGGCGAAATCTTCTGGACCAGGTCACGAGAATGCGTTCCAACCTTCTCAGGACTACCCAGAAGCTCATCAGGGGCCAAGACGAAGGTCAGGAGTTGAACCTTCATGGATTTGAGGTCACAACATAAAATCTGAATTCAGGAACTTTGTGTAATGTTGTACATTTGCGTTTTTGCAGATTACTTGCATAGTATTCCCGTGGGTCAGATGGGAAACTATCAGGAATATCTGAAGCTGATGCCGTCTCCGCTGCGTGAGATCGATCCGGACCAGCCCAAACGACTGCACACATTTGGCAACCCGTTCAAACAGGACAAGAAGGTGCTTTGTGAACATGCGCCTTACATTCTTTCGCAGCAAATCACAATATATCTTGTGGTGGTATCCCACGCCCCAGACGACAGGGTCTTCAGTCGGACGTGTTTTTCCTGCACGATAACAGGGTATGATGATCGATGAAGCGGACGAGTTCGTGGCAGGCCCCCAGAACAAGAAGAGGGGGAACCCCGGAGAAACCAACTCGGGTGCAGCTCCCAAACGGAGGCGCAGTATGTCCCCCCTCCTGCGACGCCCCCAGACTCCACCAATCATCACCAACCACGTGCTGGGCAAAGGGCCAACGGTGGCCCCGGGCCAACCGGGTCTCATTAAACCCATCCCGCTACACAAAGGTGAGCGCCGTGGCCCTCGAGGGCCAGAGAATCTGAATCTTGGGGGTGTCGTGCCGACATCATGAGAGTCCACAGTTATTTGGTGTATGTACTGAGAACGAATGATGGGGAAAACTCCATGTTTGGTTTGGGTGCCTTGCAGGAGCGGAGGGGAACAACCTCACAGGCCCAGAGAGCAACGGCGAGAGTGTGACGGGTGGAGAGCCCGGAGAGGGCTGGCCTGGAGGGGCGGACAGGATGGGGGGAGGTGTGGCAGCTTTCTCCCTGGAGGAGAGAGGAGGGGTGGGGGTGACTGACGGAGGAGAGGACAGGGGCACGCTAGAGAACCGGTTGGGGGAGGACTGCCTGGACGAGAGGCCCGCCGACCGGCCGCAGAACTGCGAGGGTCTGAGTCCTCCGCACCAGGAGGTGGCGATGGAGGGAGCCGGGGGAGACTCTGCGGCGCGACCCACCATCATCATGGTTCCCCTGGAGGGAAGCAACGCGGAGTTACGCACACGAGTCATGAAGGAAGTCCGAAAGCCCGGCCGCAGTGAGTGTCCCCCTCTGCGTTCATAGCCGAGTGATTTACCCTTTACCCTCTGACCTTTACAGAGCGCCAGCAGGGCCATTATGTACAGTTACAAAAACTCCTTCCACACCTTCAGCTCACCTTTGTCCTTTATAGATTATGAGGCGATATTCAGGCTCCTGGAGGAGGTGAAAGGGCCAGTGGCAGTCCAGAGGTACCTCATCCATCATGCCATCAAAGAAGCAGCCAGGTGGGTCAGCCGATGTGGGTCCACAACGCCACAGCCGCCACTAATGTTAAAGTCTGTCAGCACCGTCAAACACCTACTGCATTTCACATCCCAGTTTTCACCACAAAGGAAACACTGACGGTGCAGAACTGAAGTGTGTCAGTGACGTAGCATGGCTAAAAAAAACGTGGAGCTGCTGCACTCACTCCTAAGGGCAAATATCAGGGTGGGGTTATTGTAGAGGATGCACTCCCTCCCCTTGTGTGATTCCTGCCTGATAAAGGCCACTGCTACGGCTGAAACATCATGTTTTTGACAGAAGAGTCTTCCACCTCCCTAATAAGTCAGTATTTTACTGTTCTGCACCCGCCGCTGTTTGTGACGGGGCCCGGGGAGCCGTCTGTGCCTCCTGATCACTGCTAACGCGCTACGCCCTTTTCTCAGGTTTAAGAAACGCGTGCTGATCCAGCAGCTGGAGGCGGCGCTGGAGGAGATCGAGGTGCGACAGAGGCTGCCAGCACAAGTCAACAACGTCCACGGCAGATAGTGAACGCCTCCGCACTTGTGAGGAGGGGGCGGGAGGGTGGGACACGCCGGCACAGGGAGGCGCTGGACCGGGCAACGCAAGCATGCCTTCATCGGAGGCTCGCGCCCGAGCTCCATGATGGGAGAGACAGAGAGAGAGAGAGAGAGAGAGAGAGAGAGAGAGAGAGAGAGAGAGAGAGAGACAGCACCAGGGGAGCTGAACCGAGCTCTTTTGTAAAGGTGACGGTCCCAGGCATTAGAGTTGTCACACGTCGGGACAGTTCACACATGAAACGTCTGAAGATTCGAAAGATGTAACAGTACAGAGGTCAAGGGGCAGGGCGGCATAGACACGCTTCCTCCAGCAACCGCAGGTCTGCTCACTCTGGGTCCCATGAGGTCTGCAGCAGTGAGATCAGGTCTGTCCACTGTCCTGACCATCAGCACACCGCCGAGAGGACTGGATGGCTCTTTTGTGGATATGCGTTTGCACACCATATCTGCAGCTCGCTGGGCTCAAAAGAACGATCTCGAGTGGAATGGTAGATCAGAGCAATAACCCTGATGGCATCAGTGCACCACGTTCTCGAGACTCGAGAGAGTACAGCAATGGTAGGTTTCACTCTAGCGCTCTGGATCCAACTCGGTGCCCATGTGGGATAGTCCTAACCAGGATGTGTTGGTATGAGATCCCCATAGGTGGTTTGTGTTTGTGGTAACAGCCGTTGTCAAGCACAGCCAACTGGACCAGTCGGTTTGACATGGTGTAACGCTTCAACAAGCTCTTTTCAAATTAACTGGTAACATGCAACGTATCTTTTAAGCAATAGGATCAAGGGAGCTCTGGAGAGTCTTGGCCGAGACAGTAAACTCGGCCAAACGCGCCCACAATGTCACTTTTATTCAGTCCAGGAGAGAAGTATGTAGTTGTTTGGAAACTTTACACGCACTCAAACGTCAGCGACTCCTCAAGGGTGCAGCTGACAGGACAGGCTGTCATTGGCTTCTTTTCACATGCAAAAGCTACCTTGGTGACCACATTGTTGTTCATTTTGTTTATTTTTAAAAAGCAGATGTATACAACTTTTTGATGTTCATAAATAATATAGATTATTTTTGGATGGTATTCTTACCGGAACAAAATAAGAATATTTTAAGAATTGTATAAAACATTTTATAACTTTGTTATTATATATAAAATGGAAAGTTTTATGATTTTTTTATGAAAAACAATGAAAAATAAAATAAACATTCTAAATAAAATTACCATTATGTTTAGGTTACCTTACATTGACCAAAATGAGTCAATTTTCAGACTTGTATTCTAGTAGTTATGTACCTGTGTACAAAATACGTATTTCCATGGCCAATGTGCACTGAGAATGCACAAGAACAGAGTGAAAGATGTCCTCATTCACAGACACCTTTGCTGGAAGTCTAATTCGTTTTGAGACAAATACAATCTGTGTGGATGAGCAGTTGATGTCATTCTGATCCTACAAATCTATTTTCACCATTTCTGAATTTACATCATATTTACATGCTGAATGAAACGCGTATATAGCAGTAAATGTCTAGGGTCCACATCTCCTTCCATCCTCTTTCTCTCAACATTCTGGAGCTCTATATAGCTGTAGCTAAATTACACAAGACGTGCACAAGTTAGTGTGGCCATTGTCACATTTGTACAAGGGTAAAGTTCAATACTGGCGATATTTTGTGTAACAAAGTAACCTTTGATTTATTCCTCTTAATTTTTTGCTTGGCCAAGTATGGTTTTTAAAAAGCTGTTTCTCAACAGTACACATTTGGAGGAGTGTTTAGCCCATCCATCCATGGAAAAGGTGGTGCTGAGGGGTGGGGGTGTTGGGTGTAGTCCTGCATAAAAGGCTTAGTGTAGGATCAGGATAAGCTTAAACTTAAATCATTTTGAAAGCAAGGAACACTGACAATCAGTAGACTACACCTTTGTTTTCCTCGAGGCTTAGGGTTAAAACTAGTGCTGTCAATTCCAGGTGCCGCGATTAAAAGTCCTCACCAGGATTTTGCTCAGGCTTCCTGGATTGTGTTGATTCCACTAATTTTACCTGGATTGCTAATTAGAAAATCTAGCAAGCTTGAGCAAAATCCTGGTGAGGACTTTTAATCGCGGCACCTGGAATTGACAGCACTAGTTAAAACTCTACAGGGACATGAAGTTATGCACATTTGTCACAATGTAAAACAGCTCAAACTGTCCTTTAACTGTGGCACTCCCATCATATCACTGGAGAGAGATTTACAATTACTGGGATGGAAACAATAAACAAATTGCTTCAGTTATTTTATCAATAAAACCTCAGATTTTATTTTAATAAGTTAAAAATGATCAAATGCATCATAACATAAAACAAAATGGAAACACGGTGCCCACCCACCGAGACAGGTGGACCATTAGTCTTCCAGTGTGTTCACAGTATTGTTAGCACTCCTTACAGTTAGAATTCCTACTTTCCCAATCGGACACCTTATTAATTTCTCTAACTAGAAACATCAGCATACCAAATTCTATTTTGAAGTCCATCCTAAATGGCAAATCTGAACACACATACAAATAATGGTCCAAAGTAATCGCCTCCTTTGAGGACGGCACAGGGGGAGGAAGAAAAGCAAACAGCGGTGAAACGTGGCAGCACACCAGGAAATGTGGCAAACCAGTGTGTCTGGATGATGGGACTGATGCACATAGTTCAGCAGACGGACGACACCCCCACTGCCCTCCTCCTTTCTATGCCATGGGAAGGGCTACAAGCGCATCTTTCAGACTTAACCCTCCTAAGCAATAACAAGTATTTACAAATGTACTGGTTGGAAAAAAAATAAAAGGAGTTGGCACAGTCCATAGAGGTCAAAGTAGTTACCACATTGATGAAGAGATTCGGATTTGTACAGCATATCCACATATGCACAAAAAAAAAGATTGAAAGGTAAATGTGTTTAGATTTCCTTTCCATTTGAGGAGTTTTTAAGGAAGAAGAGAAGGAAGGGTCAGGATGGGCATGGGTGCCCTTTCAAGGCTAGTCTCAGTGAAAATTCTCCAGCTTGCGTAACCGCAGAGGGTTGGAGGGCAAAGCTTGAGTGGTGCTAGCGGACTCTTGCTCCGGGGAGCCAAAGAGCACCCTGCCTCGATGGTTGAACAGATAGAACGATGGGTGGTTTCTCAAGGTGTCAAATGTCCTGATCAAAGAAGAGCACAGCAGAAAAGCAGGTTTTTGTTAATGGCTTAGCTGACAAATATTAACAGACAATATCAGATAAATTATTTATACTTGTAGAAGGTCGTTTTGTAGAAGTGCTTCAACTTACTTGTGTTTCAGCTCTGAAGAAGCATCCATGTCTTTAAACTCTCCAGAGATGTGGACTATTCCACAACATGTAACCACAAATGCTAACAATGTCTGTAAGACTATCTGCAAACACACAGCAAAAAAAGTGCCCCCCATTAAATTTATCCTCCAAAAAACTTTCAAAAGAAAGTTTGAGAAGAATTGTGTTGCTGACAAAGAGCTGAGTGTTAGAACTTACATCTACTGGGAGTGTTTCATTCTCTTTCTCCGTCAATCGCATGTACGATCGATCTGAAATAGAAAGATTACACAAAAGGTCTGCATGGGCCAAATTAAATTTTTTACTTTTTATTTGACTATAGCAGATTATACAGGTTGGGAAACTAAGGGCTACATTGAATCACTTACTCCTGGTGTATTACCTTTAAAGGACAGGTGTACAGATACATAGCTCAGAAAAAAACTAAACAGAGAACCCCACGTAGAATGGTAAGCACCACATTATAATGGACACGGTCTTAATTCCGTATCTCCCCGTAAGAAAACAGGCTACATAAGCTCAAACGTTAAACAAAAAGAACCGTGGCACACAAACCCAAGACCGTACCGAACCGCAAGTACCGTGAATCGCTACACCCGTACCGCCCAACCCGAAACAACGGTCGTCAAGTTGAAGTACTTACTTCGACTGCTAGCTAGTTAGCAATCCTTCACGATTTGTGAGTTTCAAAAGTACATGGCGAGATTATGACCACAGATGTAGTCGATATGACTAAAAGGTCAGAGTGGTTTAAATAAAGACTCAAACACACCGGACCAACATCGATATATCGCCCAGCCTGCACACTCACTCTACGCACTTACAGCCAACCAGACATCTTCAACGTGCTGCCAAAGTAATTACACCCACATATCCCTGAATGAGAGCGTTCCTGTATACATCTAATGATGAATTAATCTAAAATATACTCTAAAATCATGCGAATACAGAAAACCTTGCCCGTGTGTCGAACTGCAAAAGCGGGTTTAACCCGCCGACGTTAGGCCGGTTCCCCCGAGTGCAGTCCCACTCCTGCGACCCTATTAGGCCAGTTTCCATTTTCTTTCTCTTTTATATATAGTAAGACACAGCTGTACTTTAATCCGCATAACGTTTCCTTTCAGAAGTAATCTACACTTACGCTGTGCCGCCGAGAAAGCCGCGTGGGCCAAAGCAAGCAGGCCCACGCCAACGACGCCTTTCCAAAAGGACGAAGCCATTTTCCAGTCAGCGCAGCCGCACCGTGAAGCCGCTCTCGACTAGCGCAGCGCCGCGCATGCGCAGCCTGCACCGTGAAGCCGCCCTCAACAAGCGCAGCGCGGCCGCACCGCGAAGCCGCCCTCAACAAGTGCCGCGCACTTCCGCCTGCTAGTGAAAAAGGCAAACCGAAGATTTGCCACGCCGTTCTCTTATTTTGAAAACTGTCACCGTCTCCAATTAAACCCGCTTTAGGTGCCAGACTGTTTCATGTTGTAATTCCAAAACTTGTTCGTTCATAATACAGCCATTAAACGTGTGTCGTGTTCCACTATAGGTCCTATTTCATATTTTCCTATTTCTGCCATAGCCACATCAATTTGGGAACGTCCATGCTATGGTGAAACAGTTGCCAAACTTAAATTCAAATTCCCAAATAAATTAATAAACAAATAAACATATAAATAAATAAGAGAGCACACTTATTATATAATGTAATTATACATTGGACTACGAATTAAAGATTCAAGTTGGAAACCTTTGCCGATATAAACTCTGTACTTTGTTGAGAACAAAATCATGTAAGAATGGTCTGTGGAAAATAAAATCATCAACACAATGCGGGCTGGATTCAAAACCACACCAAAAATCAAAGTAAAAAAATTTAATCACATACTGATCCAATTTGTGTGAATTTCATCATGGCAACTCATAACGTGACTCAGTAGTGAGCATGGTCTGACATGCCTGCATGCACTCCAAAACATTCTTGGCCATGCTTCTGGTGAGAGACCTAGATCAGGGGCCAGGCATTGTCCTGCACTAGGTAGAATCCAGGACCACTGCACCAGCATAAGATCTGACAGTGGCTCTGAGGAATTCATCCTAGGGCCAAACAGTAGTCACGCTACCGTTGACTATCAAATGGAGGTTTCTTCAAACTATATGCTTCCCTAGGCCATTGCTGACCCACCGCCAAACCGGTCAGACTGTACGATGTTGCAGGCAGCATAACATGCACCACAAGGTCTCCAGACTCTTTCACATCTGTCACACAAGCTCAGAGTGAACTTGTTATCATCTGTGAAGAATACGGGGCACTAGTGGCAGACCTGGCAGGTCGGGTATTCTCTGGTAAATATTGCTCAAGAAGCGCGGCACTGAGCTAAATTCCTCCGGAGGACAGTGGGCCCTCATGCCACCCTCGTGGAGTGCACACCAGTACTCCCCTGGAAGTCATTTCTCTAGGGTTCTGGCAGGGCTCCTTCTGTTCCTCCTCGCTCAAAGGAGCAGATACAGTCATTCTGCTGGGCTGATGCTCTGCTACAGCCCCCTCCAGCTGTTGTTATGCCATGGCCCATGTTCTGGTATGTCCTGGTAAACAGTTTTGAATTTGATTCAGCCTTTTAAATACCTCTTGATATAAGTCTCCACTACAAAATTCTTAATGAAATTTTAATTAAAATTCCCCAAATGCAGAATTACGAGCATTCTATTTAAGTTAAAGAAGAAGATGTAAAAATGTAAATTATTTTTGCTATTAGTTGACATATTTATAAAAAAAAGTTATAAAACTAAACATTTCTGCAGCATGAACATGACTGATTCAAACAGAACCGATGAGCCCGTATCCACCAGTCTGCTCAAATCTCACTTAAAATGTAATTAAATGTAAAAAAAATAATAATTAGAACGCGGATGAAAATTCTCCTGAAAAGCTAAACGTTAAATGGACACCGATCAACACAACGTAGATGCGTAACATTTGCGCATAAATATGTGATCGAACAGCTGATGGTTTCTGCAGAATGCCGACGCTGAAAGGAGCGGAGTAAAGCTCGGAAGCGGGAACGATCCACACACCGCTTTTACTTGCGAGTTACTCGATTCACCCCCCTGTGCACGATATTTCACGCGCTGTCATCAAACCTATTATCTTTAACCACAAAGAAATGTTAACATGGGCTCCATATGGAAACTCTGCACCAGGAAGGGAGTGTGGGGGAAGCTGCCGTTGTGCGTTTTAACCAGCTTGTCGATCTGCGTGTGGATGTGCGGGGCTGAAGACAGCGCGATGGAGAACATCGTGACCGAGAAGAAGGCTGAAGAAAGCCACCGACAAGACAGCGCAGACCTGCTCATCTTCATCCTGCTCCTCACCCTCACAATATTAACGATATGGCTGTTCAAACACCGCCGCTTCAGGTTTCTGCACGAAACGGGACTGGCCATGATTTATGGTGAGAGTGCGTTTGGACACAAATCTAACGCTCCTGGCTGTTATTGAACCGTGTCGTGTTGGTTATACGACAGACGTATTTAATCTGGGGTATATTTCGGACCTCTGGATCTGATGGATCATTTAGGACCTACAGGACTGAGTTAGATGAGATGAGTTAGCTTGCTGGTTAAATGGCAGGACGGCTGTTGTCAACACGAGAGTAACGGCGCAACATTTGCGCAGCTCTGAACACTGAACACTGGGTTAATGACGCATTATTTACATCAACCACACTATTACACTAAGTTTAATGGTTATGTTTTACTGCAATATATGTATTTAAGCAAGATGCGTATATATAAGTATCTGTGTATATATACGCATATATAACCCTAGGAGTTATATATCCCGTACATGACAGCCAAGACAACTAAACACTGTAAAACGTGTGTGTGTATATATATATATATACACACACACACATGCATATATATATATATATATATATATGCACAGTGTTTAGTTGTCTTGGCTGTCATATCCGGTCATTAAAAAGTATCAGCTCTCTGTTGCTGTTCTGAAAAAAATAACCATCTTTCATTCTGTGTCACTAGGATTGCTTGTTGGGGTTGTGCTACGTTATGGGATCCATGTACCCCGTGATATCAACAACGTTTCACTGAGTTGCCTTGTTGATTCCAGTCCAGCAACACTTCTAGTGAACGTCAGTGGCAAGTTCTATGAATACACCCTGAAGGGCGAGATAAGTAGCAGTGAAGTCAATGATGTTCAGGACAACGAGATGCTTCGTAAGGTAAAATGATTAACGTGTCAGCTGCAAGTGTCCTAAGGGCCTTAGCCTAGAGTTCTCATACTGCTGTTTTGGCATATGATACCAACATTTACAGCCCTTAACTAAAGATGTCGGTCTGTTTATCTGTATTTTCCATTTAATATGTTAATTGAATTTCTTATATAACAGGAGTTGTATGCTTTTATTACTTTTATTTTGATTTTATTGCCAGTTCAGAAAGTCACAGACTGACTAAGTGTTGGGGCAGAGTTAATCACCATGTCCTACCTCATGCTATTTCAGGTAACATTTGACCCTGAGGTGTTCTTCAATATCCTCCTGCCCCCAATTATATTTCATGCCGGATACAGCTTAAAGCGGGTATGAACTGTTTTAGTTCCTTACAGAAAATCTTTGATCACACAGATGTAGTCATTACTTTAAAACTAATACTGAGAATGTAAAATTTCTCATTATTGCTGTTAATTAAAGTCATTATCTTCTAATTTCAGAGACATTTCTTTAGGAACATGGGCTCCATTCTAGCGTATGCCTTTGTAGGAACAGTGGTGTCCTGCTTCATTATTGGGTTAGTGTATTTAGCTTTGTGGTTTCTGGAATGGGTCTTTTGGGTAACGGAAGACACAAACTAATGTTGGGAATACTGGCCATGTTGCAGGTTGCTGATGTACGGCTGTGTGATGTTGATGAAGCACATCGGTCACATGGCTGAAGACTTCTTCTTCACGGACTGCCTGTTCTTTGGTGCCATTGTTTCTGCCACTGACCCAGGTGCGTCTTGGTAGAACCACATCTGTAATATGTTTATCTTCTTTGAAGAGACATTTGCCAACGGAGAGTGAGATTTTATTGTTTCGTGTTGTTTTCCTGTGAAAAGCACAATTTCTCAATTTTTAGTCACAATTTCTCAATTTTTAGTCACAATTTCTCAATTTTTAATTGTGCTTTAGTCACAATTTCTCAATTTTTTTTCACAATGTCTCAATTTTAATTGTGCTTTAGGAAAGGGAATTCTAATCACAAAAAGCTATGCAGGGTTTATAGTTCACCCACTAGGACCCACTCTAGTTCACTAGTTAATAGTTCAAAATGCTTTCTCCTGTGAACTTTCCATTGTAGTTACGGTCCTGGCCATCTTCAACGAGTTGCAGGTTGATGTGGACCTCTACGCTCTACTATTTGGAGAGAGCGTACTGAACGATGCTGTTGCCGTAGTACTCTCCTCGTAAGTCCAATTTCCTGTCATAGTTCTTACTGAAAGTGCAAAGTCTTCTTAATATCTTGTTCTCTTGTGACCACTGCAAAATTAGAAGCAGTGATTCACGAGGAAGCAGTGATTCATGATTTGACTCTTGCATGTGTGATGTTGATGTCTCAGTTTAGAAGCTAGTTGTCGATATGAACTTATTTTTGGAATGTTTGGATGTTCTTGAGGACACCGATTCAGAAAGTCGATTCAGAAAGAAATGTCTGCTTGCTTCACACTTTGTGTTGTGGATTTGATTTTGAATTTTTACACACCAATCTACATTTAATCACCCACAATGGTTAATTAAAAAATGTTTGTCTTGTGAACTATTTAAAAATTGATGGCGAAATATCTTATTCACAGATGTATTCAAACAGTTTATTCAGTACTTTTCAGAAGGCCAATTTGGCAATATTTACAGCTACAGATCTTCTTGGATACATCTTTACCTTAACACACCTGGGTCCTTACTTCCTCATCAGATTAGATGACGAGCATCTGTGGCCTTCTGTCTTCAGGTCTCTCCACAGATGTCCACAGTCTGGTTCCCTCAATGCCCAGCAGAGATTTGCCCTCAAGCCACTCCAGTGTTGTTTTGACTATGTGCATTGGTGCATTGACTATGTGCAGTGTTTTCTTGTAAATGTAAATTGCAGGCCCTTATAGATCCAGTGTGTGTCCTCCTAATCTATGTTCTTTGCAACAGGTGGATTTCAAACTATTTCCAGATGCACTTGAAGGATAATTATAATTAAAGGATGACGCATCTGAGCACAATACAGCCATACATTGGAATACTTTTGTGAATAAGTAGATTCATAGTTTTTATTCATTTTCAGCACTTCTAAAAAGGTTTTCACTTCATGAGTGGTTACATGTAGATTGATGGGTGAAAATAGCAATTGCAACTGTTCAAAATCAAATCCACAACACAAGGCTACAACAATTAGAGATGTCTAAATATTTTCTGAATCCACTCAGGTTAGCAGCTTTTGCTTTGGGTAGACGGGGTAAATTTAACAGTTCTCTGCAATCACAAAAGTAATCACTATTGCTGTGTGGTATGCTTTGTTTTATTGATTGTGCTGTTGTCACTAATCAAATGAAATATCAGTAACACTTGCTTCTTTTCCCGCTGGACGCACGTCATCGTCTCCAGAATTCTCCTTTATTATGGGAAGCACAGTAGGGTGGGACAGCACAGCCCAGGGGGCGTGGCTCAGTGCGTAGAGGGCGGGAACCAGACGCAAGACACGCCCCTGAATGGGTGTGCTACAGAAACAGATTTGATTTTGGAGATTATAGGGTTGTGTGTGTGTGTGTATTATTAGCTGGTGTAAGCTACAGTATACAGAGCAAATGACCCACAGTTTGGCCTCATGGTACCGTTTTGAAAGGAGAGTGGTTTTAAGGGGGAAAAGAAAAACAACAGATTAAATACAATTTGGTTGTTTTTTCTGTTATGAATGTTTAAGTACCACCTCTTAAGTAACAACACACTAAAATGTAAATTCACTATAAAATGTCATTTCACTGTAAAGTAGCCATTTTGTGTTGCACTGTACATTTCTAATTAATTTATAAAAAGAAAAATTTCCTTACTTGAGTAAGAATTTCCAATTGGTGAATTTGAACAAGATGCACTGCAGTGTGTCGGCGTGTGCGTTAGATTCGTCTGTGGATCCACAGACCTTGAAACCTTGTGGGACTTCAGAGTGGGGCCAGACTGGGGTGATTTGCTCAGAGGGTGACGGTAGGTGGTGGAGATCATCCACCCAGACTTGCTGCTGTACGATTACTCCACGCTCCATCCTCCCTGTGTGTGCTCCACCCACACACTGCCTTGAACAGCTTCATTACAGAGCTTTGGCGCAGGCACACAACTGCAAATTCAATATGTTGTTTGCACCCAAATATATATATATATATATATATATATATATAATGTATTCACATTATATAAACACATTGCTATAATATGTTAGATGTAATGAATAACCAGAATGTTATGAATGTGCAAAAGAACAGCAATGACAGAAGTGAACTCTGGCAGGACCCTCACCCCACCCTCTCTCTCCACCCTCACCCCACCCTCTCTCCACCCTCACCCCACCCTCTCACCATTACTGTGCATGTCAGAGTGCCGTAGACGTGATGAAAACGTCGGTTTGCCTGGCTGGAGCTCCAGTGCAGTGTTGCGTATAGAGCAGCAGGTTCATGGCCTGGTTCATGAACGTGTTTGGGTGGCTTTGCTGTGAGGCCTTGGCCTGCTCACCCTCCTCTTCCTCCGTCATTTCCCCTGATATCTGCGCTTCTTGCAGAAACGGCACAATATTTATTTGTGTTGGTGTCCGTTTACCTGCCAAATGTATTCTTCACTTGAGTGATACTTTTAGGATCCTGTATTTTTGGATAAGTATTCAAAGTGCTGTGTGTGTGTGTGTGTGTGTGTGTGTGTGTGTGTGTGTGTGTGGGGTTATGTATCGGTGCGTACGTCTGTGTGTTCACTTCCATCTGGTCTCTCTTGTCAGTTCAATTGTGGCGTACCAGCCTGAGGGAGACAACAGCCACACGTTTGAAGCTATGGCCATGATCAAGTCCTTTGGCGTCTTTCTGGGTGTCTTCAGTGGTTCCTTCGCTCTTGGAGTGGCGACCGGAGTAATGACAGCCTTGATATCCTCCACTGGCCCTGGCCTTTCTAGTGCGTGTGTGTGTGTGTGTGTGTGTGTGTGTGTGTGTGTAATGGTGTCTACAGTGGTTTTGAGCCTCCTTAACTTCTCCCCCCCCACGTCACCAAGTTCACCAAACTGCGGGACTTCCAGCTGCTGGAGACGGCGTTGTTCTTCCTCATGTCCTGGAGCACGTTCCTGCTGGCCGAAGCCTGTGGCTTCACCGGTAACGCCCCCTGCTGGTTGCAGTGACGCTCCACCCGCTGGGAGTGCCTTTCTGCTCCTGATCTAAAGCTCTTGATGTCCTGTGTCGCAGGTGTGGTAGCAGTTCTCTTCTGTGGAATCACTCAGGCCCATTACACCTACAACAACCTTTCCCCGGAGTCACAGGACCGAACCAAGCAGGTAAATCCACCTTCTGTGTGAATGAAGGAACACACACTTTTATACATCTATGTAAACAAAGCAGTCATGCTACGCACAGCCGATTAAGGACCTCTAAAATGCGATGTCCTGTTTTTCTGGAAACATCGCATCTGTCTGCACACGTCTGTATACTTGCCTGCTCTCCACTGTGGTGTTTGTTAAATCCCAAGTTTCTGAAGTCCTTCCTTAATCCTTCTCTGCAGTTGTTTGAGCTGCTGAATTTCCTAGCTGAGAACTTCATCTTCTCCTACATGGGTCTGACCCTGTTCACCTTCCAGAACCATGTCTTCAACCCCATCTTCATCGTGGGAGCCTTCGTATCCTCACAAACTTAAATGGTACCGTGTGTAGCAAATTACGACCAATTGCCTTAAGATGGTCACAGACTCCCAGTCACAGACTCCAAAAAGGAGCTCTTCAGTGGAATAGATGAACCCTGTCTTTGCTGCCGAGAGGGTCATCACAGATGGCGTTGTTTGGTGTCTGGAGTAATTGGGCCAGAACTTTGTCCACCACTTAGATTTTAAGGAGCATGGCTGTTGCGTGAGGGTGCATTGATTGGCCAACTTCAGTTCTGTGGTTCCTTGACCGCTTCTTCTCTCAGCTGGCCGTTTTCCTGGGCCGTGCGGCGAACATCTACCCGCTCTCCTTCCTGCTCAACCTGGGCCGCAGGAAGAAGATCAGCTCCAACTTCCAGCACATGATGATGTTTGCAGGTTCGTGGACCCAGCTGGAGCGAAACGCCGTCAGCTCGGCGGTCTCGTGTGCAGCCGTAAGACACCAGAGGAGAGGAATGTGTTTTGAGTTAGTGGTTTAAATGAGTGCTTAAAGAAAAACAAAGACCATTTCCACTCTTGCACTGCGTTGTAGAACCATTGTTAGTGTTGCACAACACTGTCACGTGAGAAAAGCTCGGTGTCGTTTCCCTGATCTGTCAACCCTGAGCAGAACTTCCATCTTCTGTGCGTGATTGTGTCTCCTCACCAGGTCTTCGTGGGGCTATGACCTTTGCCCTCTCGATCAGGGACACGGCTACGTACGCACGGCAAATGATGTTCTCCACCACGCTGCTGGTGGTGTTCTTCACCGTGTGGATCTGCGGTGGAGGCACCACTCAGATGCTGTCCTGCCAACGCATCCGGTCGGTCCCTCACCCCCTCCACCTCCTCCTTCTCCACCGCCTCCTTCTCCACCGCCTCCTTCTCCACCTCCTCCTTCTCCACCGCCTCCTTCTCCACCTCCTCCTTCTCCACCGCCTCCTTCTCCACCTCCTCCTTCTCCGCTCCCTCCCGCTGTTGTTGGAGGCCGAATGCCGTGATTATTGATGCTGGTGTTTTGAATGCAAAGCTGTGTATCTTAACAGCTGCACCAAGGGAGGGAGATTAGAGGGAGACCAAGAAAGGCAGCATGTTTGCCATTGGCTGAGATGACAGACAGCATTTTTGCCATTGGCTGAGTTGACATCTTGCATCTCGCTGTCTTGTACACACAAGTCTGTTTGATTACGTTTGTTTCTGTTGTAACAGTGTTGGAGTTGACGCCGATCAGGACAATTCGGTAGGTGCATGTTGGCCTGTGCATGGATGACGAGCACTGTGGATGGTGGGGGTAATGTTTAGATCAGGCGTACTCAACTAAATTTGTCCGCGGTCCAATTTTGGCAGATACCTGTGCCCTGAGGTCCGGTGCGGCGGGGGGTGGCGAACGTAAGTTGTTGAGCGGGGGGTGGGGGGGGGGGGGGGGGGGGGGGGGCGCGAACGGTGGAGGCGTTTATACTTTCGCGAGCGTCACTGCAGTGTTCTCCGAAACGATAGGCGTTTTGTCCGAAACGATGGTAGAAACACCCCTCAAAACAGGGGAATGAACATTTACCTGACCAATTTTAATGTTGCTATATGTTTCAGGTTTGAAAAGTGCTGGAATTTAGGTTAAAGTACTTTAAAATGTTTGAAATTGTAACTACTTGGTTTCACAACAAATAGCTGTCTGACTGAATAGTTCTCTTGTATTAGGTTAACAAATACGAGCCTCTTGTAATTCCAGGACGAAACATGAGAGGACGTGAAGATTGGGCGTTTTTTAAATAAACAACCATTAAATAATGTGATAAAAAGCGAATTATTTCGAGTATATGTATAAATATTTAACTTAATTATGTTTAACATGCTGGGAAATATTGAAATGGACCTTGAAAGTGACGTACAAGTGCTTTAATTCCACCTTATAAAGGTGTATGAACCCTGAAAACGTGACTTTGTTCATTGCGCTGAAGCGCGGCGCGAAGTTACAAAATTCGAGAGGTGCACGACCTCTCGAACCGACAGCGCGCGAGACACTCGCGCACACGCGGAGCCACAGCGATTACGTCATTTTCGCCGCGCGGACCCTCGCGCCGCTCGCGAAGCGTCAACCAGGCAGGCTTGTTGTTGAGCGGGGTGGCGAACGTAAGTTGTTGAGCGGGGGTGGCAAACGTAACACTCGCGACGGAGTGTTTTGTCAATAGCCCTGAAATAAATGCTACGGTTTTGTTTTGGTCCGTATCCAGTTAATCAGGAATGAGATTGGGTCCGGACAGGACTGCGTTCGGGTCCGGATCCGGACCGCGGTCCGCCAGTTGAGTACCCCTGGTTTAGATGAATCCTGCTGCTATCTGTGGGTGCCTTTCTGCAGATCGGCCCTGATGGAGTTGGGAGGAGAAGCACCAAACAGGAGAGTGCCTGGTTGTTCCGGATCTGGTACAACTTTGACCACAAGTATCCTTTCCGCTATCACTCCAGCAGAGGGCGCCATATCAGAAGAATCTGAATGCAGTCAGAAGGACTTTGTCTGCCCACGTGCATGTCTGTGTTTTTAGTAGTTTTTTTCAGGGCTGTCATGGCCTGGTGGTTAGGGAACTGGTCTTGTGACTAGAGGGTCGTGGGTTCGATTCCCAGACCTGAGGCCATGACTGAGGTGCCCCTGAGCAAGGCCCTTAACCCTCAATTGCTCACTTGTATAAAAATGAGATAAAAATGTAAGTCGCTCTGGATAATAGCGTCTGCCAAATGCCGTAAATGTAAATGTAGTATTTTTAGTAAGGAGGTCTCCCTGTGCCAGATGTGTAGACCTTAACGCTTGCTGCCTTGCAGTTACCTGAAGCCCATCCTGACACACAGCGGGCCGCCGCTCACGGCCACACTGCCGTCCTGCTGTGGGCCCCTGGCGGACTGCCTGACCAGCCCCCAGGCCCGTGAGGTCAGAACCATTCCCCCGCCCCAGCCTGGGCACGCCCACCCCAGCCTGGGCACGCCCACCCCAGTAGAAGTGGTCTTGGGCAGTTTAGGTTCAGACAGGCCTAATCCACACTCCTGCACGTGTTCTTACACGCCTGGGTGTAAAATAATGAGTAAATGTTTCTTTGAAGGTAACTGACTTTGAACCTTCATGGTTGAATAATCGAACGAGCGTGAAGTTTGCTGGTGGTTTTAAATGGTCCAGGAACTGCTGGCTAGGTTGCTGTTTCAGTACCGATAAAATGTACAACCGTGTGTCTCTGCAGAACGAGGTTCAGCTGAAGGATGACGATTCGGACCTCATTCTGAACGACGGTGACATCAGCCTGACCTACGGTGACATCACAGTGAGCACGGACGTGGTGGACACGCGCTCGGGCGCCGTGTCGGGGGGCGCCGCGGCCGGCAGCTCTGACGAGGCCCTGGACCACGAGCTGGCGTTCGGTGACCATGAGCTGGTGATCCGAGGCACACGCCTGGTCCTACCCATGGACGACTCGGAGCCCCCCCTGCCTCGGGACACCCACCGCTACCGGGAGTTCTGAGCTGAGCGGCGGGAACCAAAAAAAGAAGACGAAAAAAAAAAACAAACAGGCGTGGTTCAGTCTGAGGCATTCCTGTCCATCTGTCCCCTCTCTCTTCCAACACCATCTACCACTAGCACCATGTGGAGTGACGTCTCTCTCTCTCTCTCTCTCTGAAGTGGCTGATTTGATGTCTACCTCATTTGTCACTTTTTCTTTCTTCTCCTCTTGGGGCACCAGACCTGGTGTAACTGATTCTTTGCCATCCGTTTGTTCTTCGTAAAACCTGTGCGCTCTCTGTCTGTCTTTCTCTCCCTCTCTTTTTCTTTTTTTTTTTTTGTTTTTTGAAGCAGCTTGGATGTTGATCAGGCGATGTGACGTCTCGCAACATCGTAGCGTCATCGTAGCGTGTTCTGCTTTTCCGAGGCTGGCGTCAAAAGTGCTTGTCCTTGGTACAGCGAGGTGTAACCTAGCTGCTGCCTGGCGTGTGTGCTAACCTGTGCGTTCTGCCGTGTGAGACCTCCGTCCATGGGGCTTTTGAGTAGGATCAGAGAGCAGTCTTGTGCCTGCAAACGGTCTTTCCTGAATGAGGGTCAAAAACGGAGGCATGCGTACCAGGTGACTTTGACTTTGCTCTGCGGTTACAACCAAGTGCCTGTTGTATGTGTGTCTTGTCTTTTCTTTCTCGAAGCAAAACACTGTCTGTTTTCCACTAGGGGGAGACCTTTAATCTTGATAATGAACTCGTATGTGTCTGAGGTATGTGCTTGCAGCTGGTTGAAAGAGGGCCGTTGCTCAATTGCTATAATTTGTGATTGGCTACAGAGGGATGTCTGTCATTCGACATGACTTGTGATTGGCTACAGAGGGGTGACTGTCATTCGACATGACTTGTGATTGGCTACAGGGGGGTGCCTGTCATTCGACATGACTTGTGATTGGCTACAGAGGGATGCCTGTCACTCTGTGTAATCAAAGGGGCTGGATCTCACATATTGACCTCTGACTGTGACTCTGGGGATTTTCATCTTATGTATCCATGTAATGTCAGTAAGATGTTGATTAATGAAGGTTGTAGTGCGAAAGCTGAGTTTTCTAAATTTTCTGAAGAACAGAATATTGACAGCCTCTAAATGTTCATAATTTCTCGGTGCAGCCACAAATGGCAAAAATGAAACAGTATTTAGCTCTGATTGTTTAACATAATCCATGAATCGTATTAGTCACACAAACCAAAAGTCTGTTCAAATTCTCCCTGTTTCTTCCACGGACAGTACTATAGCCTAAAGGGGAAGACTAGTTTTCTTGACTTGACTAACAGCTATTTTTTCATGTGCAGCTTTTGCATGACTCGTTGTGTGGAGATGCATCACTGTGTGTTCTCCAACTTTTGTTTGTGGAGTTTTTATGGGTTTTACAACAGCTTGAGCGTCTAGTGTGGTGTGTAATATCAGTTACAGTCGCTGTTTTGGTCAGAAACATAGTCAGCCGTATGCTCGTTGATTTTCGGTTTGTTGTAGGCCTGGAAGAGGCAGTATTAACCACCGTTTAGCTGTGTGGTAGACAAGAAAATGTCGGTCAGGAAATCGACTGTTTCCTGCTGGCGATGGACGATGTGATGAGTGAAATTCTGTCAGAACAACTTCAGTTTGTCTCGGTTTTGGTTTTACCGAGGTCAAATTAAAACGACTGCGTTTTGAATGTACTCTACGCAGAATAGCTTTGGCTAAAGGGGAATAATAAAATCACCTTTGACACAAGGCCAGACAGCAGAGCTTAAAAAGAACTTAAGCAGCTTTTGTGTCTCACGTTCGGTGGTTGTGGCGGTCGTCAGGGAGACAGCGCGCGTGGGTGTGCGCGAGACCCTGCGGGAAACCGCCGTGCGGATGTGCGGGAGCGCGTGGGAGCAGCAGTCGGTTCCCCGGTGCGGGTGCAGCTGCGTCTCCTCCGGGTCTGGCGTGATTGTGGACGGAGGCCCAGCGTGCTCCAGGGGGGAGGATGGAGCAGGTTCTGCTGTCCAGATGGAGACCCTCCACCCCTCCACCCCTCCATCCCTCCACCCCCGCGCGGTTATCTCCTGCTGTGCAGGACAGCGTGGTGAAGTGCAGGCATGCCCCTTGATAACGTGACCTGCAGGAACAGGGAGTTGATATACGGTCGGGAGGAAGCGTTGTTGAGTGTGACTGCAAAATTTGCACTTTTGTTTTATTTTAAATTGGCTTGCTTTAGCCCTGTTGATTTGTTGCTGTTCCTTGAAAATCTCTGCTATTTATTTATTTTTTTTGTTTCATTTTCTAATGTTAGATTTTCAGACGAAGGAACAAACGCACCTACTGTTCTGATCACGTTGATTGCTCTGTGAATCTACATATATGTGGTCTTGATGCCATGAACAGCAATCTGGCAATGTCTGTGTGTGCTCTGTTAGCGAGATGATTCGTACGAGTTAGTGCGTCCGCGCTTATACACTAAAACTTACACGTGAAGCATAAAAACCGAAATGGCAAAAAATTCTATCACATTTTTGCTATCACTAAAAATAATTGATTCACAAATGGATCAGTTGCTGACATTTTATGAGATTCCCATGTATAGATGGTATGAAAAAGAAGGTTGTTGTTGAGCGGGTTTTTACCCCACACCCTACCCCCTCTGGCCCCTCCTTTGTTGATTTATTATTTTTTTTGCCCCATGGTGTCCAGAGCAGCGTGGACTCTGGTGCTCCGGTGGTTGGACGTCCAGGCAGTGGCTGTGTCCAAGTTGGACGTTGTTCATTCAGTGTCTATGTGCACTAACAGACTTTGATGGGGGTGAAAGCTTGTCCTTAACGCTCAATGGCGTGGCACCCTGGTCCATCCACAGTAGCATTACGAAGCGTTGGGAGGCGTGGAGGCCGTGCGCAGGGTGTTTTTAATGACATGTAGCTGAGGGCTAGTCACTACACACACCCTCTGTTCTTGCGTGTTGCAGGTACTGACTGTTTACATCTGTGTAAATTTGATCATCTGTTTTTGTGTGTGCAAAGATCAATAAACAGAAATCTGTGCTTTCGATTATACTTGCGTCGTTGTTATTGGGTTCTGCCTGAACTGATTCTGAATTCGGAGTCGGGACAGAAACCAGAGAGTCCAGCTGGCGCTGACTCAGATGTGACTTCATGGACAAACTCTATACTGAAGCAGATGAAGAATCTGACCCCAGTCTCATTCATCATGATGCTGTTCTGTGAAGTCCGTTCCCCCAAACATCTTGGGTAAACGCGGCTCGAGAGCACGATCCCTCTCGGCGGTGTAGGACAGACGAGTATAACTCGTCCTCCGCTGTAATTTGCAGCTGTGTGGAAACAGCGAAGTTTGTCATTGGCGTGTGGATTCCTTGTCTGTCCAGGGTGAGGGATGTTTGCTTCACAGATGGTCAGCAGCGTTCTCCACAGAGGAACCGAGTGGACGCCACAGCGTGCAGGCGAGATCCAACCCTCAGAGAGGTAACGTGCTCCTTATATGGTCCGAAGGTCTACAATAATGTGTCCTCGCTGGGGGAACCTTTCTGGATGAGTAATGTCTGTCATCTTCTCCTGCTTTCTGTTGGTTTGTTTTGTTAGTTTTTGTCAGTTTATTTAACTGGTCTCGGTTTAAGGAGTCAAGTATAAGATGAATATTTACTTTTTTATTTTCTTGGTGTCATTTTTTCTGTCTGAAAAAGATCACTAAAGATTTCCAGGCTACCCAACACTCTAGACTCACACCAGACCAAAATGATCCCATCCAGAACAGCCCATCACCAGAGAAAAACTAATCTGTATGCATATCTATTCTAGTTACTCATGTGAGTGGTGTGATCATAACAGACACAGACCAAAAACAAACTAAAAAATATTTGCAGGCCTGATAGTTTTCAGGCGCCACGCCGGAATTCCGGCGTACCGACATATACGCGAGAAAAAAAAAAGGTTTGCTTAGTGCATGAGTTAAAGTCCTCCGTCACCACGATTTCCGTCATTTTAATTTTTTGGTGGGGAAATCCGTCAAATCTTAATAATAAACCACATGCGCGCGCGTGCTATCTGCTTTGAGGATGAAATATGATCCTCTCACTGGCGCTCATCAGCGCTGGATGGATGACGGCGGTGTCATTTGATTGACTTGCGGGTCATCCCGCCTTCTGATTTTCGGACATTACGTAAAAAAGCTACCTCCCTCCTGCCATAAGTCCAGTTTGTTTTGGTCAGTTTATGTTTTCAACTTGTTTGGTCGTGCCGAAGACATTATTGCTCCGATTCAATCGACATAATCATCATACAGGTGGTCCACGAGTTACGATTTTCCGTGGTTACTACACATCTCCCATTTACCATATAAAGCCTCGTTTGGACCCAAGTGGTTCTGCGTCGTAAACGGAATTTGGTGTTTGGTGTGCGCGGCATTAGGATAGGCCTTTAGCCTTAGTTAAATGAAGCTACGGATAAAGGTATTTGCCAAAAGGCTAGCTTTAGGATAGGATAACTGCGTATAGTACGTTATTTACGTACAGAATGTACGTATGTTCCGATTTACACCGAAAATCGATTTACGACGGATCGACGTCGTAACCCGGGGACCGCCTGTATTTCAGACATCGGAAGAACTTCAGAGGTAGATACAAGATAAATTCAGTATTTTATCTTTATTCTGATGAAGTTTAATTATAAGAAAGTGTTTTTTTTTGAGCCGGTACAGGTGGTCAGACGATCTGGTTCATCATGGCCGCCTTACGGCGTAAGGTGTAATACATGAACAAAAGCACAAAATGTATGTCCTAATAATCCAACACAAAATATTTATAAAATATTTTATATATTAAAACTAACTATAATCATAATACTTGTCATTATTTTAAACTTTATTTGCATAATTCTTTGAGTTGTCTGGTATCCTTTGATTTACTAACAGTAATGAATAAATAATTAATCATGCCTGTTTTTAACATATTGTGTCTAATTGTGTTAACAGAATCTTTAGGTTACAGCATTTTCTCAGAATATTAATAGAAATTTGTTTTTTTTATTTCACCATAATGAGTACCTGACTTATTTATTATTAATTAATTTAAAGATTAATTATTAAATATTAAAAATATGGTACACTTCCACAACCCCCCCCCCCCCCCCCGCGCTCAAAAAAATGTCAGGCTCAGGAATTTTTCCCACTATCACCCCTGTATTTGTGCAGAACGTTCAGACACACATTTGCTTATTAATACAATTATATACATAATGTCTAATTGTTTGTCATGCCGTATAAAATCCTAGTATTTATTAGTATTACAAAATGTTTGTCATACATTTTTTAAACATGTGGTTTTGCCCATTACGTTTAACTGTAGCACATGTCCACTGAATAGCTGTGTAACAGGAATACTGTAGTGTGCTGTATCACACGCTCTTAGTAATTTATTTATCAGTGACCAAATGGAACATCCTGGTTTGAGAGTTGCTTTTCACCCCATCTCAAGACTCCCCCTCTCAAGACTCCCAACCCCCCAACAGGGAGTGCTCATTTTACCTCATATTTCTGATGTTGCAAACTCTTGACACCCATAAAGCTCACTATGACGGTTCAGTCAAGGTACAGCTGCAGTTGTCTCAATGCTCGATGAATCTGTTTTTTTAAGCGTTTCTGTCCGTCTGTCCTTTCTAGCGTCGGCAGAAAGAAGACGTGACTTTCTACGCAGGAGAGAAATACAGACGTTAGAATGCAGCTTGTAAATGATATGTGAACAGTGCAAAAAGAAAGTCTATTCACCGTCCTCTTTTAAAGTATTGGTTTATTGTGTTTTTCCACTGTAAACTGGTAGTGCAATGGGAGAGAGACTGGACCATTTTACTGGACCATTATAACCGTAGACTCAGCGTAGCTGCTTTGGACGTGTCCTTGAAGGGCTGCCGGTGACCTGACTCCCTGGAGCCACGCCAGGAAGATGGAGGCCTGGATGAGCACAGGAAGTGAATACTCCTGCACAACCCTGGTGGAGCTTTAGTTTCGGACATATGTCAGGTAGACAAGAGTTGGCCAAAAGAAACGACCCTGGATCACCCAAGCTGCTGTTCTGGTGGGAGGAGTTGGCAGGGATCGACTAAACTTCTGTGGGTACAACTTCATCATCTTGACTGTAGTAGTTGCTGAAACTAACGCTTCATCGCAATATTACGTTGAAAAAGTCTAAAAACTTTCTTTTCACAACTACAAGTCACTTAATACACTTAACCACACTTAATATACAGTTGAATATCTGCCTAGTCAAAAATAATGATGTTAAAAGCCCAGCTACCGTATTTACTGCACAAATAACTTCAGGCTTCCATTCCCTGAGTGGCCAGAGGTGGTGGATTCCTGGCTGAAGTCATTGTTGATATAAATGTCGAGGGGGTTGGATCACAGCCTGCACTTTTTTCTTTCTCTTCCCTTACTGGCTTTTTAAACGCCGCGGCAACAGTCATATCTCCACGCACACTGGAGGAGACGTAACCTGTTTGAGAAGACAGCTTTTACGTTTGCGTAGCCTGTTACACCGTGGTAAGTTTAATACTATGATTACCTTCCTCAGTGTTCGGTTCTTATTTATAAATACTTGACACTTTTGGAAAAGTAATTGATGATTGACTTTTACTCATTTGGAAAGCAACAGAGTCCATTTTCACATCAAAACAGCACCTCCGTTGACAGCATTGGCACTCAGGTATACTCAGGTATATAGGCCGGTGTCACCCATAGAAAAAAACTATTGTTCTTATTATACATGTTCATCATTAATTTAAATAATAATTAGTTATTTCTTTTGCATAGTTTCTTGAGAGAAAAAATAATTTAAATATTTGGAAAGAAAAGTCCTCTGCTGCATCTTGAACAATGAAGAGAACCGTGCCAATCTGTTCATGTCTTATCATGTAGGTAGTTGATTAATTCTGTACTGGTGAATTAATCAACTACCTACCTAGGTGATGGACTAATACGGTTCTGGTTTTACACTACAAATGGTATGTCGGACCATGACAAAACTGTCACACTACTTATGACAGAAGTTGTTTTTGTTAACACAGCCAAACACCTTTCTAAACACTCTGATTTTATTAGAAACATCTACTTTGTATGCAACCTATATCTGGTAAGCCTACATGTCTGATGTTATAAGCAGTTGGTCTCCAACTCTTCACCGATGGTCAGTTTTTGACATTTTACTTGTTGGAGCGCCTGTAACACAGAAGTGGTACTGATGCATGTTAAAACAACCCCACAGTACCACTCGATTGCCTGATAGAAGTGTATCAATTCTTAATCCACCACCATGTCACTGTTAATGATGCAAACTGCTGACCCCCAAAATACGGTGAGGAAGATCGGTTGCCAGATTGTGACCAGTGGGGTTAAAATCTCGCTGAATTGCCAATGTCATGCCAACAGTTGGCCTAAGAACAGAATCTAACATTGTGGTCAGTGTGTGCAGGTACGTGGTAAGAGTTTCTGATGGTAGCTGGTCTGTGTAATGTTATTATACCTTAGTACTTCTTAAGAGCCTTAAGTTTCCAACTCAAAAGTACACTGTGCAATTGCACCAAAGAAATAATTGCATTTAATCTCGCTGACCTTGAGAGGACCTGCTACAAACCGCAGGCACTGAATATCAAAGTTAGAATGGAAAAGCAGCTCTAATTCTGAACCAGAGGGCTGTATGAGAAGACACTTCCCCTCATGCAGATGTGATGGTTTTTTACGGTCAAACCACTGACCATTGGAGCCCATTAGGACAGACACAATAGGTTTGCCTCAGCTCGGCTGTAAGTCCCGCCAAATACTAAGCGTTTTCTTCCTTAGCAACCTCAAACAACTAGATGTTTTGCTGCTACAATGACATCATGTTGCTAAGCAGCGATCCCGATTCCTCCATCCTTTGTCTCCCAGGGGGGAGAGTTATACGTCCACTTCACAAGATTTTTAACCTTGCCTCTCATTATTTGCTGACTCATATCCTTGTAACTTTTGCATCGACCAATAAAACGCTTGTGGCCTTCGTGCTTCTGAGGCAGACGTCAGACCAAAATCACCCTTGCAGAAATATTTGTAAGTGGTAAAGAGGTTCAGCCATATAAGGGCTGTGTGGAGAGAACTGTTTGTGCTCCTGGCCTAAGTGATCGAGGGCTCGAGGGCTTTTTGGATCACATTTTGTGTAAGTAGACTCTGAAAGATTTTAGCAGCAGCTGGATTTCTTCAGGATTTCTTCTGCTTTACCACTAGGGGGAGCCTTTGAGAGAATGATGCCTTCAGCACCAGAGGTCCTAATTAGGTAATGTGGTACTTTGGAGACTGCGCTGTCACATTTTGCTCACTAGAGGCAGAGTTGAGTCCTAGCACCTTACTCATTATTCCCTATTTCCTTTTGGCCGGAATTGTACTATATATCTGTCCAATACTGATGAAACGGAACTATTCCTTCTTGTATTGCATAACTGCATCGCAGACAATTTCGCTCAGCTCGGTGGAATGAGGACCCTATTTGACCCTTGGGCAAACTCTCTGAAATAAGAGGGCGTTATTCAGTGGACAACATTCCCAGAGTCTGTGCCCTTGTGTTAGAGGCCACATTACTCAGTTGGAGCTGAGGGGAAAGACACACAGTGGCTTCAGCTGCCAGTGTAATATGTACTGTCAGGTTTTGATCTACAGTGAAATGGTGGGAGTGGGGCCTCTCGGCAGAATTAAATACTCTCTTTATCCAGTTGAATTGAATTAAATTCTATGCTTTATTGATGTTGGAGCTATGTTTCTAATATTAAATATATTATATAATATAAAAGATGAAAAATCAGAGATTTGTAGGTATTGTTGGTGAGACCTTTTGGATTGGACAGTGAGGCCAGTCTCTAGTGTGCCACTGTGTGTCTTGACTGTTCAAACGGAGACTCCTGAAACACTACTCCTTCTACACCTCGTCCTTTGGGGTTTGACCTGTTCCTTAGCCTTAAACTAAATCCCGATTTACGATCTTATTTTATCCTCTTCGGCGACGTATCTTGACCTTCAGCAGGCTGTGGATGGTCTGGACAGATCGGGAGCGCTGCCTTTCTCCATGTTGTGGGGGGTAGATAACAGCCCAACGGGCCGATGTGTTTGGATGGTGCCGTTGGGAGCGAGCATGGCTATTTCAGGCTTCCAGACGGCAGGGTCTCAGCAGAGGACAGGTGGGACGGCAGGGAATGTCCTTTGTTTCCATTGTCGACCACAGACACTGACGGATTGGTGTTGCCAGAATGACTCATTCAAGCAATGTCAACATTCCAGAACGAATGTTACCGACAAATATATCCAAACATCACGCAAATATAACTTCGCCCCAAAAACAACAACGGTGGCAGGTTAAGATTGTGTTAGACTATATTTTTCTTTCGTGTGATCTCAACTAATAGAAAAGACGTGGACAGAAGGTACGGGGCGTCCACACAGTGTGGCACCGTCCTGAACTCACTCTGGCTTTAACTGAGCCAGACTATTAAAGACATGTGGAATGAACACAAAGCTGTTTTATTAGGTCCTGAGTATCAGACTGCATCATTTAGGGAAATGTAGCAATTAGTATTTTATAGTGTGATTTACAGTTATTTCTCCCATCTGATGCCCAACAATTTAAATAAGTGTTGTAAAACATTATCAAAATATGCTAGAGGTCGTCGTAGGTTGTAACAATATATAAATAATAATTATCCAAAGAGGCTGGAGTATGTTAAGATGAGTGTAGAGGGTCCCGTCTGGTGTTTCTCCTTCCAATGATATAATTCCTACCCAGAGACAAAGACCCAGAAGAGTGTGTGTCTCAGAGGACTCTGCATGGTGTCTGCATTGTGTCTCCATTTTTGCTCGGTTAATCTGCAGATGTTTTGAAGAAATGCTGGTTCAGGACACCTTCTCTAACACGCATCACCAGGTTAAAAACGCATCACCGTGGTCATGAAGACGCTGCATGTTCACGCTCACGATTCCCAGGAAATGCTGTAGCTCGCAGGGCAACTGTGGACACTGAACAATCAAAAACGATTAAAACGTGCACCACGTATGTTTGAGATGTTCCATTTTAGCTTTCACTGGGCAGCTACAGTGCTGTTGTAGCACTTCTTTCTTAGGCTTTATAACAAGCCAGATGTGATACACACATCACAGTTGCAAATGAAGGAGCCCGATTTAAACTCCTGGCATATAGTAAAGGTGTGAGCGCATCTCCATCCTGAGAGCATGAAATATGATCTGACTGTGTTTTTCAGTGACTCATACATTAAAGCACAGAAGGGCCTCCTCCATTTGTTTGACACTGCAATGAATAATCGGAGCAGTAGCTTTGATAAACAAAGCCTTTCATGCACGCCTAAGCATATTTATGTTATTCATAGAGACTAAATCTTTTGTAAACGGCCAAGCCAGCAGCGGTAGTGTGTTTAGAGAGCAAGACAAGCACATAAAACAGTTGTGCTACATTAAAGACGGTAGTTTAGACAACGCCTTGATTCATACGCATAACTGCTGCGTAATTCAGAGCCACATCCCCTGATTCAGGATAGCAAACGCGTCAAAGAAGATGCTTTCAGGGGTCTGGGCCTCTACTCAGACACGCTGGATTTCCTCTATTCTCTGCTCTGATGTCACAATGAAGGAATTCAAGCCCTAACCCTCTCGCACCAAACCCTGCACCGCCCACGCTTTTGGACCATACCCTAACATGGTTAGAGCAGATGGTTTGGTAGGGTGTTTGGTGTGTGTGTGTGTGTGTGTGTGGGGGGGGGGTATTGAGGATAAGTGGTGGAGGGTGGAGTCTTCAACAAGTATATATGCCCTATTCTCTGCAGGGGAGTTGGGACGTCTAATCGCTGTATCTCTGGATATCTCTTTGCCTCATCCTCCTTCATTGTGGGATCTCCTGTGCTTTTCTAGAACCCAAACATGAGTTTCTACAGGCACTCAGGTAAAGGTGATCTGGAGATGGTCAAGGCCTCTGGGGGTCGCTCTTCTGGTCCTGTTCTGTTGTTCTGGGTCTGTACGGGGGGCATGATCTCTTAGATGTTGTGTCTGATGCTGCAAAAAACTGGATGTTCTAAGGTGCTTGTGTGTAGATGTTGGTGAAAGTCCTAGGAATTTGTTCCTTGTTTTAATCTGAGGCCCATGGACAGTTGAGCATATTCTGCTCTGATTACATGTGGGTTCAGTTGTGGTGGGTGATGTTAGTAACGGTCTGGTGTGGTGGGTGATGTTAGTAACGGTCTGGTGTGGTGGGTGATGTTAGTAACGGTCTCTGGTGTGGTGGGTGATGTTAGTAACGGTCTCTGGTGTGGTGGGTGATGTTAGTAACGGTCTGGTGTGGTGGGTGATATTAGTAACGGTCTCTGGTGTGGTGGGTGATGTTAGTAACGGTCTCGGGTGTGGTGGGTGATGTTAGTAACGGTCTCTGGTGTGGTGGGTGATGTTAGTAACGGTGTGGTGGGTGATGTTAGTAACGGTCTCTGGTGTGGTGGGTGATATTAGTAACGGTCTCTGGTGTGGTGGGTGATGTTAGTAACGGTCTCGGGTGTGGTGGGTGATGTTAGTAACGGTCTCTGGTGTGGTGGGTGATGTTAGTAACGGTCTGGTGTGGTGGGTGATGTTAGTAACGATCTCTGGTGTGGTGGGTGATGTTAGTAACGGTCTCTGGTGTGGTGGGTGATGTTAGTAACGGTCTCGGGTGTGGTGGGTGATGTTAGTAACGGTCTCTGGTGTGGTGGGTGATGTTAGTAACGGTCTCTGGTGTGGTGGGTGATGTCAGTAACGGTCTCTGGTGTGGTGGGTGATGTCAGTAACGGTCTCTGGTGTGGTGGGTGATGTCAGTAACGGTCTCTGGTGTGGTGGGTGATGTTAGTAACGGTCTCTGGTGTGGTGGGTGATGTTAGTAACGATCTCTGGTGTGGTGGGTGATGTAACGATCTCTGGTGTGGTGGGTGATGTTAGTAACGGTCTCTGGTGTGGTGGGTGATGTCAGTAACGGTCTCTGGTGTGGTGGGTGATGTTAGTAACGGTCTCGGGTGTGATGTTAGTAACGGTCTCGGGTGTGGTGGGTGATGTTAGTAACGGTCTCTGGTGTGGTGGGTGATGTTAGTAACGGTCTCTGGTGTGGTGGGTGATGTTAGTAACGGTCTCTGGTGTGGTGGGTGATGTTAGTAACGGTCTCGGGTGTGATTGGTGATGTTAGTAACGGTCTCGGGTGTGGTGGGTGATGTTAGTAACGGTCTCTTGCTGTTGCCTTGGCATCATTGTTGGGTCTGGACAGATTGTTTTGTCTGGATAGTCTTAGTTCCATCTGTATGACCTGCTTACGCTTCATGGAAATATAAATAACAAATGAAGTATCTAAAAGATTACATGGAATTAACTATTCTGTGTCTTAGACGACATGGAACTTTATTACTGGCTTTCTTAAGATTTTTCTTGGTGACCTTTTCAGAGTGGTCATGTTGCCCCCCACTGGGGCAAAATGTATTTATTGGTTCATAAGCCCTTTTAATGACCCTGGCAGGGCACTGGAAGGGATTGTATGTGGCAGCTGTGGCCTCATAGCTCCCAGGTCACAGGGATGGTCATATTTACACATTCACAACACAACTATTCGCCTTCTGTTAAATGACAGGACGTCAATCATTGGAAGCCTGTTAAGAGGCAGAGGGAGAGAACTTCATCTGTACGGTTGAAGGAACAACAGTTCTGAATCAGTAAAAAGCAACAAGCTGAAAGTACAACTCTTCCACGCCGTGGCTATATTGCCTTTGTCGTGGCTGATTCGGGATCTGCTGTTTTTAATGCAGCCTATAACCTTTTAATATCCAGTGACCATTCAGACTGATGTCTGATCAGTCACAGAGGATATCGTAAAAGGGCCGAGGGCTTTTCTTTTTGATGCCATCAGTGGAATGTTAATGAGTGGGTGGGGGGGGGGGGGGGCGCTGTTGATGGACTCAGGGGAGGGAGGGGGGGCGGGGTCGAGTGAGGCTGTCTTTCTAAATATACCATCTCCTCCAGTCAGTGGCTAGAAAATGCAGCTCTGGCAACTGTCAGGTGTAGACATGACTGTTGGGTTGGATTTGGGGCGATTGACTAGTCATGCCTTCATACGTTGTTTGGCAGCCTGTTGCTAGGTTGTGTAATAACAGTTGACATGGAGGGACAGGGGCTTAGGACGAGACCTTTCACGCACAAGGGCACAGCTTTAAGTGAAGCTGTGAGTCACCAGCACACACACACACACACACACACACACACACACACACACACACACACACACACACAGTTTTCTCTTAAAAGCTCTGGCACCTCAGTGTTCGGTACATCTGATACAAACATGGTAAACCGTATCTTGAGAAGATTAGTGCTGCATTATTGTGGTGTTAAAAATATTGCGAGACCAACAGATGTTCCCACTGTGAGTCATGAAATATTATGTGACAGATCAGCCCCAAGGTGGGTTTGTTTCTTTTTCCTCTTCTGTACAACTCGGATCATGCTTGGCGTTCACTTGAGGAAACCCTATGTGAACAACACTGACCTCTTGTGGTGACCGCAGACTTTTTTTTTTTTTAAACATGAACTTAATTACAATACAGAACAGACTTCATGCAGACGCTCATTGATTTCCTTTAAACATATAATGTATTCTTTGTGTGATTCCACTACAGGGCCACGCAGCTATCTCAGCTCCACCATGACGGAGCGCTTTGACTGTTTCTACTGCAGAGACAACCTGCAGGGTAAGAAGTATGTCCAGAAGGATGATAAGCACGTGTGTCCACGCTGCTTCGACAAGCTGTGTGCAAACACCTGCGCTGAGTGCCGTCGGCCAATCGGAGTCGACTCGAAGGTGAAAAGTCGCTTTCTGTTGCCATGGCTTTTAAAATGAGTACTCTACATATCCCCGATTGCAGACGTTAAACCCTTAGGACAGGCTCCATTACTGATCCTGTGATTTCCTGTCAGGAACTGACCCATAAGAATCGCCACTGGCACGAGGGCTGCTTCCGCTGTGCCAAATGCTACAAGCCGCTGGCCAGTGAGCCTTTTGCGGCTCGAGACGACGGCAAGGTGATGTGTGAGAAGTGTGGGGCTCGAGAGGACTCTCCACGCTGTCAAGGCTGCTACAAAGTCATCATGCCGGGTGAGCCACCCCACTCCAAATTCCCCCCACCAGAAGTGCTAGCTACATCTAGAAGAAGCCAACATGGCTTCCGGTTTGCATCAAGAAGCGGTTGTAGTGTCTGCTAGCTTTCCGTCATTAGCGGAGGTGTGGGAGGTGCCTTCAGTGACTGGTGTCTCCCGCCCAGGTGCCAAGAACGTGGAGTATAAGCACAAGGTGTGGCACGAGGAGTGCTTCATCTGCTTTGAGTGCAAACAGCCAATCCACACTCAGAGCTTCATGACGAAGGGGGACGACTTCTACTGTGGCTCCTGCCATGAGAAGAAGTTCGCCAAGAACTGTGCCGGCTGCAAGCAGGTGACCGCAGCCACGAGCGTACACACACACACACACACGTACGTAGGGTACAGCAGAGACAAGACGAGATCCACATCGGTACTGTCGAGGTGCCAAAACGATCCTCTCCCTCCTCCCCCAGCCCATCACCTCTGGTGGGATCAACTATCAGGACAAGCCCTGGCACTCCGAGTGCTTCGTGTGCCACACGTGTAAGAAGGCCCTGGCGGGCGCACGCTTCACGGCACACGAGGACCACTTCTACTGCGTGGACTGCTACAAGACCTCCGTCGCCAAGAAGTGCAGCGGCTGCCAGAATCCCATAACAGGTGAGCGTGTGAAACCGCGTGGAGGAAGCGACGGCCTGTGAGCGTCCAACATACTTCACACAGATAATGGTAATAATTGGACATTACTAACGGAGCGCAGAAAGGCAAGCTGCTCTTTCTGCAGTACACGGGCACCCCTCAGCCTTGAAGAACAGCACATAACGACGGGTGTGTCTGTCCGGTCCTGCAGGTTTCGGAAGAGGGACGAATGTGGTGAACTACGAGGGAAACTCCTGGCACGAGTACTGCTTTAACTGCAAGAAGTGCTCGCTGTCCCTGGCCCACAAGCGCTTCGTCATCAATGGGGAGGAGATCTACTGTCCCGACTGTGCCAAGAAGCTGTGAGCCCCACACAGTCCTGCTGGAGTTCATTTCAAAGGAATTTCAAACCTATCATGAAAGTCAAAATGTCATACATACTGCTTAGTGGCCATTAGCATTAAGTGATAATCACTCTTTTTGAGGAACAGACAAAATTGTATCACCATATTAGATATTAAACCCCTCCCCCCAAAAAACAAATAATAAAAACAAACATACAAAGGCCATGAGGGGAGTTGTGTGGGTTAGCAGAACAATTTTAATGAGCTTCATCACCTGGATAACCAAGGCTGAAACAGCATTTTATAAGCAAAAAGCCATGACTGGTGTGTAACACATACATATTATAGAGACAGTTATCAGCATTTAACAGTAATAATGGGTATTCTTGGTGGCCAAATGTTACTAACATTGGTTTTAGATTTAGAGAAAGCATTGCTCTGTGTGAAATTATAATAAAAGACCTTACTGGAAGATTTATTTTTCCCCCCTAACAGTTTTGTTTTACATATGTATACATTATCTTTCTGGATTATGAAATTGTGTGGCCTACATTTAACCAGCAAGCTTTGGCATGGAGCAACATCAGTATATACTTTTCATAGAGTTTTGAGTGAAGTAACAGACGTCTGGTAATAAATTTCCAACCTTCAAGTACACAAAAGAGTGAGTGAATTATGCCGAACAGCATGTATTTATTTCATCTTGCAAAACTTTATTTTAACAGCTTGTATCTTTTCCAGTACACTTATGATATATTTACAATATAATTTCTAGACAGGGCTTTCAAGAAAAAATATTAAATATTAGATCCTGTTCAAGGTCTTGGTCAAATAAAATGATTGTCACAGGCGAACGAAGCACATGTCACTTAGTTATCGAAATATGAAAATAAACATATAGCCTACTCTGAATCTAAGGCACGATTCAACAGTACTTCAAGCCAGAGATCATCTCTAAAGCCCAAATCCACTGTGGAGTTCTGTAAAAGGAACAGTAACTACGTGGTTGTGACCCTGTCCAACAGTGTCTGAGCTGACTCAGTGCACAGCCCAAGCTGACCTACAGCTAAACGCCCAGTTCCACGGCGACCACAACCGCCGCATGCCTACAAGCACTCTGGGGTGTCTCACGTTTCTAAAAGCCAAGTGCGTGTTAAGTAGGGACTGCATAAAGGCCAAACACAGGGGGAAAGGCATGTGTGACCCACATCCTTCACACACTAAACACTCCCTCCGAGGGCACACTGCTGCCGTTCACCCACATGTGGTCAGATGCTCCACTGCAACCCTGGGAGGTTTTAGGTTCACAATCGTTACACAGTGAAAGTGTCTCTCGTCCTTAACGGTTACTTGAATAAAACTAAATCAGAAGCAATAAATATGGATGTTGTAAGCTGTAGAGTACAGGAGCCATGCCGCCTTTAGTCACACACCAGCTGGTTATGCAGATGACACTAATTAGTTGGTTATTTTTTTGAATGACCACAACCCTGAAAAATGAAAATCCAACACAAAAATGTCCACAATAGACTACTGGACCCACAACCTTCAGCTCAAGCATATGGAACTCGAGCTTTAAATAGCAAGCAGACTACAAACCGATAGTGATGGTCTAACAGTGAGCTCTGTAGCGAGGATGCCCAGTGTCGTCCTGGAGCCGTGAGGTCCAGCAGTGTCGTCTTATCCCTAATCTAACAGCTGATCGAGTTAGTCAAGTTCTTCAGCAGGTTACGGTTGCAGCTCAGCAGGGCAGTGGATCTCCAGGACGAGACACGGGCCTCCCTGCACTACAGACCGAGCTACAACACTGCTCCCTACTTATTTACATATGTAGTCCTGACAACACCCCCGTCTGCATCAGTCACACTCAAAACCAGCGTTCAATATCCCCACTTCATTATACACCAGTACTATTCAGAACCAACCAGACAGCAGCCACGGACAACTTTCACCAACCATAACCTGCATGCACCGCTACAAACAACGTTCATATCTCTCACAGCTCATTCGCCACATTTCATTAAATGAGGGCGGGCACTTGTAACGCGTCATCCAATGGGAAGAAGCAGCAGCCGAGTAGCAACAGGCACAGAGCAGGTAAGAAAGGTGGCAGGGCTGGACACCACAGGTCCAGTGCCCGGTTTAGGCCCTGTCCAATGGGGAAACGCTCCAGACCTCTGGGGCTAAACTACACGGTGCTCCATATCACAATCACACACTTGCTGTTCACATCCCCCAACCCAATGTAGCGTAACAGTCTAATACTGATTATGTACATAACACTTACGTATGTAGAAATAGATCTTTAAATATATCTTAATATGCGGAGACAGAAATTTATTAGCGTAGTTATTTTAAAGTAATTCAGACAATTTTACAACAGGCCATAAGTGTCCAGTACTACACGAGAGGATGGATGGTTACAACAAGAAACTGCAAGAGAAAAGGAAAATCATAAACAAACAGAAATAAACAGATAATTGCAAACATATTAGGACCCGATGGAGCTGTATAACCCTGAGGGAACTTGGGGCCTTCTTTAACGCTTCCAAACAGTTCAAGCTATAAACACGGAAGCTAGAATCCCTTTGCCTAAAACTTGTAGAACCACGAAAAACACACCAAATCACATCTGAATGTGCAATTATTAAAAAAGAAGTTACAGTAATTCCATGGTGTGCTATATTTAGTTGTAATAAAGTATAGCTTCATGCCTCCATGTAAACTTTAAGTTCTACTTTAACTTCAGGGTGCACTTATGTTAGGCTTAAGAAGTAACAAACCACATTTATGTTTCTGTACATGTAGAAGAAAATGGAAATGACTGAAGGCAACTGCCACTAACCCGAAACTCAACACCAGAACTTCACTAACCAGTCAAGTGTCAACACGGAGGTCTGCGATCAGCTCCTTCATCCTTTAAAGCTCAAAGCAACTGGCAAATTGCGGAGTTTGAAATTTAGCCGTGGATTTAAGCAGCGCCCCAGTCATCAAACGAGACCCTTTTCTGAAATATCTTGACCAGGATTCGCTATTTACACAAGTTATTTTACAGCCGGAATGCTTCACAGCAGCAGAGGAGAGAATCAGGCAGAGGATCTGTTGTTCAGGAGGTGGTCTGGGCCGGTGGAGCCCAGTGGATCCTGAAGCTCAACAGGTCAAAGGTCAAACCCATACCCTAGCCACTCCACATCTGCATGGCTGGTCATACTAATTCCAGGACAGATTCCAATTCATCACATTTTGACTACCAGTCACAGTTCAAAGAGCAGATTTGATGTCGGCGTGCGAGACAGGTGGTGGACATCTTTCTTTTCGGACTTCTCCACCCTCCCTGGACACCAACCGCCTGTTTTAGCAGAGATTCACCGACTTGGTGGGATGACTCGCAATATTGCTCGGTTGTAAAACTCATTTATGAACATGACTGACGTCTGACAATGTTTTGGGTGTGAATAACAACACTGAAATCACCTAAACCAACGTAGAAAATAACCAGGACACGACCGAGTGAGCCAAAAATGCAAAACCACGTGAATTAAATTACAACAGCAGACCCACTCGAGAAAGACCAAAACAACGAAGCTAAACAGAACAGCAACGAAAGCCCCTAACAAGACAAACAGCGCAAAGGAAGCGGCTGCACAGTCAAAGAAAACATTTTCCCTGAAGCATTCTTCTTTCCTGTTTTCTCTTGCTTTTTTTATTATATTCATTGTTAATACACCTTCGTCTCGGAGGTGAAGAGGCAGAGATCCTTCCCTGGCTGATGAGGTGAAGCCAAGAACCTTTGGAGCTCAACAGGATGTGTGTCTCGGAGTGCAATTAGAAACAGGCCCCAGGCACAGACGGCCACTCACATCTCTTCATGATGGGGGAGGAATTGGAGGAATCAGAAAGACAAGAAAGTCAAGACAGATTGGTTAATTATATTACACATTATTTACTGCATGAATTGAATCGGTAAGTCCAAATTAAAAGTCCTTTCCGACTGCTCACCAGACAGGGCTTCAATAGGCGGGGCTGGGAGGAGGGGCTTCACGGGCGCTGACTCTTCAAAGGCCACTCTGGGTCCCTCGGGAGACCCATCACAGTCTATCAGACCTTTAGGGTGAAGTCCCAGATCAATGAGCTCCTCGATGCTCCAAGGGCCCGCCTTCCCATTCAGCGCCACTTTAGAGTCCTCGTTCACAAACTCCGAGCCCTCCACCAAGCGCGTCTTCAGGCAGGAATCACTAGAAGGAGACAACGAGCCCGAAAGCTTCAGTACGGTTCGGGAGGCAGACGCCTGTCTAAATGAGCATTGCGTAAACAGAGAGAGCAGCAGTTGGAAGTTCGGCTCGGTTCCAGCACTGGCACGACCTTTGAGGCCACACACGGACGTGGTGGAAGTGTTAAAAGTGCTGAATCATTCAACCGTTGAAGTTCCACAGGATGAGGGGAGGAGGGAGGGGGGGGTCTGTGCTGGGAGGGGAGGAGGGAGGGGGGGGGGGGTCTGTGCTGGGAGGGGGGGGCACGGCTCTGCGGTGGAGGACTGTTGAGTCCGGCTGCTGTACCTGAGGGCGGGGAGCTGCGCCGCTCCAGGGTCACTCTCCTGAGCGCCGTCCGATTCGCTACGCCCATTCACACTGCCCAGCGGCTCCTCCCGTTCCACCACGCCCTCTTCTGAAGACACACCCCGATCCAGGGCTTCTGATTGGTCCTCCGCCTCTTCAGCCTGCTCTGACTGGAGGGACTGATGCTCTGGGATTTGATAAAAGAACCCAGTCAGGCACGCGGATAGAAACGATCCACAGTCACCAAATTCAGTCACGCAAAGGAGGAGGAGACTGACCCGTGGTCTCACAGTTCATCTCTTCACACATCTCCTCGCCGTTCTCATCTGGAATGCCTTTCTCGTCGCCGCCCTGTAGGGTGAAAGACAGACTGAACAACAGTGGCAGACATCGTCAAGCGTATGACAGACACGGGTCTGGCGTCGTACAGACATCGTCAAGCGTATGACAGACACGGGTCTGGCGTCGTACAGACATCGTCAAGCGTATGACAGACACGGGTCTGGCGTCGTACAGACATCGTCAAGCGTATGACAGACACGGGTCTGGCGTCGTACAGACATCACCAAGCGTATGACAGACACGGGTCTGGCGTCGTACAGACATCACCAAGCGTATGACAGACACAGGTCTGGCGTCGTACAGACATCGTCAAGCGTATGACAAGACACGGGTCTGGCGTCGTACAGACATCGTCAAGCGTATGACAAGACACGGGTCTGGCGTCGTACAGACATCGCCAAGCGTATGACAGACACGGGTCTGGCGTCGTACAGACATCGCCAAGCGTATGACAGACACGGGTCTGGCGTCGTACAGACATCGCCAAGCGTATGACAGACACGGGTCTGGCGTCGTACAGACATCGTCAAGCGTATGACAGACACGGGTCTGGCGTCGTACAGACATCGCCAAGCGTATGACAGACACGGGTCTGGCGTCGTACAGACATCGCCAAGCGTATGACAGACACGGGTCTGGCGTCGTACAGACATCGCCAAGCGTATGACAGACACGGGTCTGGCGTCGTACAGACATCGCCAAGCGTATGACAGACACGGGTCTGGCGTCGTACAGACATCGCCAAGCGTATGACAGACACGGGTCTGGCGTCGTACAGACATCGCCAAGCGTATGACAGACACGGGTCTGGCGTCGTACAGACATCGCCAAGCGTATGACAGACACGGGTCTGGCGTCGTACAGACATCGTCAAGCGTATGACAGACACGGGTCTGGCGTCGTACAGACATCGTCAAGCGTATGACAGACACGGGTCTGGCGTCGTACAGACATCGTCAAGCGTATGACAGACACGGGTCTGGCGTCGTACAGACATCGTCAAGCGTATGACAGACACGGGTCTGGCGTCGTACAGACATCGTCAAGCGTATGACAGACACGGGTCTGGCGTCGTACAGACATCGCCAAGCGTATGACAGACACGGGTCTGGCGTCGTACAGACATCGTCAAGCGTATGACAGACACGGGTCTGGCGTCGTACAGACATCGTCAAGCGTATGACAGACACGGGTCTGGCGTCGTACAGACATCGTCAAGCGTATGACAGACACGGGTCTGGCGTCGTACAGACATCGTCAAGCGTATGACAGACACGGGTCTGGCGTCGTACAACTGGAACCACCAACTTGCCTTGAAATCGACTTGGTCCGTTTTTCTGGTCCTTTTCATTATTTCCTCAATTCTCTGAAGTCACAGAAGAAAACCTTTAAATTAGTGCCGTCAATATTAACGCGTTAATTGTAGAGATTAATTCGAAATGTTTAACACATAAAAAAAAAAATATCGCGATTAACGCAGCTGGCCGTTTTCTTGTGGAAAGCCGACCTGTGACCTGGTTTACCACCGAACCAGCCTATCAGAAATGCCGTTCTTCCCTCCTATTCAGTAGGAGATAACAGGTAGTGTGTCTGAGGTTATGAAAAGTGCCCAATCGGCTACTGAAAGAACACACAACTTTAACAGTTGAGCAGAACGTACTGCATTGAAATCTAGTGTCTACTGTTCAAGTACGGCATTTCAGATTCAGCCAAGGACGGAGATTTAGGTGGAAAGTTTTCCTGACAACAAAAGTAATTTGACGTTTCAGTACAGTTGTCTTGGCTCTCACAGTAATTATGCAACTTGCTTGCTTGTGTGACGTTAAGTGTGACTTTGCGGTCACCATCACCTGGACGGTGTGTGAGGGGGAGGCGGCCGGATCAATGTTGGGGGAGGGGGCGGGGGTGTGTGGGGGGGCGGGCTCTCACCTTCTTCCTCTCCATGCGCTCCTGCTGATTCTGCTGCATGATTCGCTCTCGCTCCTGACGCTGCTTCTCAGCCTCCTCCAGAGCCTTCGCTTCGGCCTCCTCACGCTACGATTGGACAGGGAGTCGGTCAATCACTCGGGTCGGCCAATCGTCAGGTTTCGGGGCCATGTGCGCCGCGGCTCACCTCTTTCTGGAGCTCCGCCTGTTTCTCCAACTCCTCCAGCTCCAGCCTCTGACGCTCCTCCTCCGCCTTTAGGGCCTGCTCCTCCTCCTGCCTCTTCCTCTCCTCCGCCTCAACCTTCTCCCGCTCCAAACGCTTCACGTGCTCCTCCTCGGCCAGACGCTGAGCTTCCTCCATTCTCAGCCTGCGAGAAGGTTGTGAGAAGGTTCACCAATGTCAAGCCTGTGGTCTCTCACATTAAAAGAAAAACTTACTTCGGTCACATTTAATGGCTGATGGCAATAAACTCAACTGAGCTGTTTTTGAAAGTGGACCTCTTTCAGAGTGAAAGAATAGAAGGCATGAAAATAACCATCTGGAGATCTTCCCTGTAGACTAAGCTTTTAAAAGAAAAGGATCTGATGGATCACTTCAGAGGCCACTGAGGATTACTGACGGGCATTTAAAGTCCTTTCCTCAACTCCTCGAGGGGTCTACGGAACGTGAGTCTACGTGGGACGAGAGAACTCTGAACAACGCAGGTCAACGCTGACGCTGCTGGTCTCCATGCTCACCTCTCCTCCTCCTCTCTCTGAACACGGAGCTGCTCCTCCCTCTCCTTCTGCTCCCGGGCCAGGCGCCGGTTCTCCGCCAGGATCTTGGCTGCCTCGGCAGCGGAGGTAGTGCCGGCTACAGCCTTCACGCTGAGATCTGAAGGAAGACCCGTATAGACGGTCAGTTACATTTATGCCATTCAGCTCACACTTATCCAGATCGACTTACAAAAGTGCCCATGCATCTACTCGATGAAGCCATCCCAGCCAGAATCTACAAGCACTGTGTAACTTCCAGAACAGCCGTCTGTGATTTTTCACAATAAATAAAATTGCAGGCTGTCCTGGAGCTGCAGTGTCTAAAGTCCAGCAGAGGGCGCTGTTAGGCTGTAACAGTGTCCACTCTGAGGATACAGTAAGCGGATATGAACTCACCCCTGCTGGTGGTGCCTGACTGTGGCTTGTACAAAACTCTAGAGCCACACTGAAGACTTCTTTGTGCTCATGTGTTGTGTAGCCTCTCTACTTACCACAACAAGTGTTTAAGGCTCCGTCTGCTGGTCACAAGAGGCCTTTCTAAGGGAAGGGAATTCTGACAGACCCTGCCGTGTTTCCGCCAATTTGGTATACGCTCAAATAACCGGTCAGATATGGGAGTAAACCTGCTCAGTCATCGTAGTTACAAGTACTGAGGTTGGCATTACGAGTGTGAAAGCACAGAAAACACAAAGCTACACAAAGCATTAGCTCCCTAAAAGTGGGACTGAGAAGAATATCCTAAAGGTGAGCTGTGGGTTCTCACCCTCTTTGGACTTAGTGCTGGGGGTCGGGCTGGCAGTGCTGGCCTCTTGAGGTAGGGCTGTAACAGGGGTGACGGGCGAGGAGGCGTCTTTGGGCTTGGACTCCCTCTTGCGGAGGATGGGAGGGCCGGTGGGAGTGAGCGGAGGCTTCTGGATAGGTGGAGGTTTGGAGGGGGCGGAGGGCTGAGGGGACGGGGGCCGCTGCTTCAACCCGCTGGGGGACGGGGGGCGGAAGCGGGAACTCTGCCTGGAAGAGAGGTGCACGTGAGAGGAGGCGCAGGAGGGAGGAGAGAGAGGGGGGGGTCAGGGGCCCTCTGGAGGGGTGAGGTGCGTTCTGACCTGGTGGAGCCAGGGGAGGGCGTCCTCCTGGGGGCGCTGGAGAGGCAGGGGCCTGGGGAGGGGGGAGCGGTGGCGGACAGGTGCTGCGGATGGAGAGGGAGGACGCCTCGCCGCAGGTGACATGAAGCGCTCCGTCTTCTCAGCGTTCTGCACACACACACACACACACACACACACACACACACACACACACACACACACACACACACACACACACAGAGGCGGGAAAGCGAGAGGGGAGGAAAAAATAATTTAGCAGACTGAAGATATTTGAAGAAAAAAAAACATTTAAAAAACCTACATAAAAATTAATTAATGCTCGGACTGGCCAAATATTACATGATGTGAAGTTCACATGACTGACACTAAACAAAAGCTACTGTCCACATTGCCTTTCGCTACATAAAACAACAACTGCCCACAATCCCTTTAAACCCAAATATTATTTTGCTGCAGCATGGAGTGATGAATTAACCAGCCTGTAAGGTTCAGGCAATCATGCACTGTCGGAGTGTCAGCCGTGGCCGCGAGGCCCCACCCTATTGGCCCTGCCCGCGAGGCCCCACCCTATTGGCCCTGCCCGCGAGGCCTCCTGCAGAGGTCATCACCATGTCAACGCTTCTAGCAGAGGCCTTCATAGCCCTTCACTGTGCACATGGAAACTACCACAGCAGGGATGGGTGTGGCCTGCCAAGCTTTGCCATGAACAGGACATTTCCACTCTGTCCACTGGTCACACTCCGACACCACAGCTTAATGTGGGACGTGTGCTCGCCGACACCCGATTATGTTCAACACGGGTGTGACATCCCATTCACCAAAGACAACTCTGGCTATGTTAAATAATAATAATAATCTGTATAATCTGTAATCGTGCAGTCAATGGCCGTTACGTCTCTTCCTCTGTCTGTAAATGCAGACTTCAGTCCCAATCAGAGAGGACAGGCCCGACAGGACACCTCCCCCAGCACCAGGCCCGACAGGACACCTCCCCCCAGCACCAGGCCCGACAGGACACCTCCCCCCAGCACCAGGCCCGACAGGACACCTCCCCCCAGCACCAGGCCCGACAGGACACCTCCCCCAGCACCAGGCCCGACAGGACACCTCCCCCAGCACCAGGCCCGACAGGACACCTCCCCCCAGCACCAGGCCCGACAGGACACCTCCCCCCAGCACCAGGCCCGACAGGACACCTCCCCCAGCACCAGGCCCAAGCTGCTGCTTTGCTAAGCAAATCTGGAGTGTAAATGTACAATGTTGACTGGGGGCTTTTCAGCACACACCCAGTCACTCCCCATTTACCTGGATTTAGGCAGCGGTTCTTACTGAACGTGATATGGGCTTACGGAAACAGGATAAAGGGCCCTGTGAGATTAGCAAGAATAAGCATGACAGTCAAGCTCACAATTCAACCATGAGTCAAATGTGGGCGGAGCAACAGTCGCATGTAGGCGGGATTATTCCGACCAGCCAACAGAGATGCAGATTGACATTTATGAACATACCTATGACCTATACTGTAGATAACGGAAATGCTATTTTATCCGAGATAACCAATCAGGAAGAGGTTGCTGCACCCACCTGGGTCATGGCGGAGATGGAGTCGGCCGAGGCGGAGGTGGGAGGAGCTTTCTGGCGGTCGGTGCTGTGGCTGCGTAGGGGTGCGCGGGCGGAGGGCTGAACGGGGCCGGCCGACACTGAGCGAGGACACAGGTGAGACTCTGGTGAAGGAGGGGCCAGTCAGAGTGGGCGGAGCAAACAGGGGTGGAGGGCACCATGCGCAGGCGGGTGGGTGAGCCAAGCGGGGAGGGGTGGGGTGGGTGGAGAAGAGAAAAGGGGAAGAGGATGACAGGAGCACAAAACAGAGAGGAGAGCAAATTAGATCAGTACTGACTGGAGGAATGAATACGAGTGCTGAGAGCAAGCAATGATGGGCTAGAGAAACAGGGGGAGTGACTTGGTATGAGAGAGAGAGAGAGAGAGAGAGAGAGAAAGAGAGATAGAGAGAGAGAGAGACAGATAGAGAGACAGACAGACAGAGAGACAGACAGACAGACAGAGACAGAGACAGAGAGACAGACAGACAGAGACAGATAAACAGAGAGATAGACAGAGAGAGACAGACAGAGACAGAGACAGACAGAGACAGACAGAGACAGATAAACAGAGATAGACAGAGAGAGAGACAGACAGAGACAGATAGACAGACAGAGACAGATAGACAGAGAGATAGACAGAGAGAGAGAGAGACAGAGAGATAGATAGACAGAGAGATAGACATAGAGAGAGATTCAGAAAGAGATAGAGCTAGTGCACACATCCGGACACATCACAAAGTTATGACAGCTCCCAGACAGAACACATCACATACTTAACACCTAATGCACATAAAGGAACATACATAAGCAAGCAATGTGTGTATGCACGCACACACAAACACACTCACTCTCACATGTGGATAAGCTGCTAGATTAATAATCACAAGCTAATGCCTGGTGTCAGCTAGTGGCCGGAGTGAGCCTGTGGGGTTCCTCACAGCACTGTGGACTCTTATCCAGGCTGGGAGCCAAACTGCAGGGGTTTGTCTGTGCCACTCGGGTGGCTTGACTTGGCCAAGAATCAGAAGGGTGTTTACAATAAATCCAGTGTGTTCTCTGCAACTGTGTAACACACACAGCTCAAAAGACCAGAACCATTCGGGTTATAATGGCAATGTAATGGTTAATGTGGAAGGCTGTAATGTTAATGTAAAATAATGGTAATGGTGTATTTCTCTGCCACCGCACAGCCCGCTAACGCCCCAACAACGCTGCCCAGGGCGTTTTTTACGAGGAAGCTTTAAGCACAAGCGTGGCCCCCGTACCACAGCTCACCCCACACACACCACAGGCCACGCAACACCAACACCGCAACCGGAGCCGCCTGGACCCGGGCGGGCGGGTTCAGGAAGGGCCCGGCCGGACGGCCGTGCGCTCCGCGGGCCGCTCCCTCTCCGGGTTACCTGGCACGTCCTCTCCTTGGGCTGACAGGGCCGCGGCGCTCCTGCTCCGAGCTAGAGAGGCCTGGGTGGGGCTGAGCAGGCGACGGAGGACACTGCTGTCCACGGGACCGGCGGAGGAACGACGGGCTACACACACAGCACCAACCAAACCGATAAACAAACAAACAAACAAACAAAAACAGCAGATGAAAAGGAGAGAGGTAGAAGGGTTGGAGGACAAACACAAACACGTTTGATGGAGGGGGGGATGGAGGTGACACGGGAGTAACAGAGTGATCTCAAAACGGTCAAAGGAAGATTCAGCCTGACGGAGTCCAAACCAAAGAGTGATGGAGTCGGCCGGCGCCGTCCGGGGTGACTGGAGGGATGAGAGTGAGGTTAGTGCCGCGGGAGAGAAGAGGGTGGGAACAAAGACAGGCTCAGTGAGACTGAATGAGACGCGTGCGAGACGTCTCAGAGGGTCAGGCGTGAGTCGGATGCTCAGGACACGGCCCACGTGAGTGAGGCTCGCCTCCCGTGTCAGGCTGAGACCGACACGGACCCGGACGTGACGCGTGCGCACCTGGACAGGACAAAGCGGGACCACGAATGGGCAGAGCTGAACGCGATGATCAGGAGGGAACTGGTCTTACAGTAGAAGCAGAGAGTCAGGGGAGCCGTGAGTCCTGCAGTTGAACTGGTTTAAATGGTTTGAATGGTCTGTGTGTCGTCGTCCCCTCCCGGGTCCTGGTGGGTTGGGGGAGTCTGTGGAGCACGAGTGGGCTTCTGTAATGGTGCAGTGGTGGAGTCTCTAATTGGTGGTTTCTCTCCACAGGGTGAGGAGGATGAGACACCACGAGGCGGGAAACTACCGTTACATCACACAAGCCAGACGTCCTCAATGACAACCTGCACATGGTTGACGACACAGAGCATCTTGTACACGGGGTACACAGAGAAGACTAAAGTTCCCTACACATGTACAGGAATTGAACTTTTATGACCGATGCATAATCCCTCTCATCTCTCTCTCTCTCTCACACACACACACACACACACACACACACACACACACACACACACAAACACACACACACACACGGCCAGGCACAAACTCCACCGATATCATCATCATCATCTAGGAGAGAAAACAACGTGGTGTTCAGACAAAACAAAGACAACACTGTGAGCACAGACAAAGGCCTCATTCCTAGTCAACAGCTCAGAGAGAGAGACGTGTCTAAAGGGAGGAGGAGGAGGAGAGAAGGAATCGTGGCTGCATGCACGGTGCAGTTAGGCCCAGAGGTGCCACACCAGCCCGGGCAGCACATGGCAGCAGCTGATTGGTGGAGCAGGCAGGAGGGCGGGCCGAGCGAGGCTACGCACCGACCGGTACGAAGGAGCGGAAGCAGGAGTGAGATCTGAGGACCACGGGGTCCCACGAGCACAGCGAGACGTTCTGGAGGCTTCGCTGCTCTCCACACAGCCTGCGAATCGAACCCAGCCGAACTGTTTAAGCCCTACGGCGTCAGCCTGTCGTTTGCTGGGTTGGTGGTTAGTGGCGGTGACATCACATATTGGTAGTGGGTTATTACACGGGCGGGTCAGGGGGGCGAACGTAGCAGGTGATTAATGTTTTATCACGGTGCGGCACACGGGCAGATTTAAGACAAAGCACCTGGCTCAGTGGGTGTGGCTTTCTCTGGTTTGGCAGGGGGAGGGGCTGTACTCCCTACCCGGGACAGGGAGGAGCTCCGTTTCGTCAGGGCGGGGCCTAAAGACACAGCGGACAGGGCAGAATTACAGGTGATTACCAGGGCCTAGTGCTGTCGATTCTCATTTACTTTACATTTCATAAAGTACAGCAAATATAAGCGTGTGTAGGCTGCCAGTACATGTTAGAGTCTAACTGTAAATCTTTTATAAAATTCTACGTGGAATTGAAGTTTTTGGCTGGTGACTGGTGTAGTGTGACGTCCTGGTGATCTGGGCTGGGCTTTGACTGATTTTCTATTGGGTGGTATAAGCCTTCTGAACTGCGTTAAACACAATCAGCTTGTAGTGAAAAGCACGACAGAAGGCGGCTTTGTGGTTCCACTGCACGATCATTCCTGTCGGACAACTATGAACGCTTTACAATAACAAAACAAGTCGAACTACGTTTAGTAACTACCCCACCTTTAACAAACTGTAGTTACTAAACCGACAGCATCTCCACCAGGCTTTGCTGCATTAAACGTTTAAGTGTATATGCACAAATCTCTCTCCTGCATTAATACGGGCAGAGATCAGGAACCTGTAATGTAAATGTAAATGTAAACCTGTGCGTATATCAGGATCAAATCTGTAACTACAGCTCAGCAAGTGCTGACTTACTACCCCAATACAAACTGCAGCTCAGTTTTTAATCTGGACTGGCCCGAGTAGATGAGGGTGCTACAGCGCTAGCTGGTTGTCATGGGGACCGGTGCTGGAGGAAGGACTCCGCACCTGTCCGCTGCACCTGAGGATGCTTGTGTGAATCCTTAGAGGGCTGAGGAGCATTGCTAGGCAACCGGTTCAAAGACGAACTCCTCCGCTTAGCACCTGAGAGAGAAAGAGAGAGAAAGAGAGAGAACTGACATGCTGGGGAGAGGGAGCCAGTGTCTACGTCCTGGGGGGGTCGGACAGCACAGCAGGTCCTTGGGTGTCAATACAACCGGGGGGGGGGGGGGGGGGGGGGGGGTTGGTCACATGACATGTTCTACTGCCGCTACAGCACTGGGAGTGAATGCAAAAATTATGATTTTGTCCTATTAAGAGTTCCATGTAATTGTGAGTGGACCAGTATAGAACTGGTCTAAACCTGCTTGTTTAAGTTTGTTGTTTATGACCATGTCCAAGCAGAGAGGGTTAAGATTTTAGATTAGATTTTCCTTTAATTTCTTTCCTTTTTGTAATAGTGAGGCGTTCATCCTGTGTTGTGTGGCCATGCTACTGCGCTGTGCTCATACCTCTGTGTGGACGGTAAATGCTACATTGCTTCTGCAGCATGTATTAGTATTTTAACACGCCTTGATCATCTAGTTACTTTAGAACGCTCACATGAACCACCATGTAGTAACACTGAACGCTCGGATCGAGTCGCCCAACTTCAGTCCCCCCGGACCTGTAAACAAGACTGCGTCAGAGATCTGAAGGAGATGGAAATGGTGAACCCAACACAGACAGTGGCAGCATTATAATCAGCTGAGTGAGTACTGAATGATGCCCAGAGGAACTGAAGCTGTGGGGATGAACAGCACTACTGCACGCAGGCAGACACACCCACTCAGGTGGCGCAGTCACTTATGAGAACGACGATATTACGGCAAGATCATTAGGAACCACAGTGACGCTACATAATAAAAGTCCTTGATCATATCCCAGTCCAATCACATTAATAAGAGTCTGCAGACGCATTCTGATTCACACACATGCAGGTTCGGCAGTCCCAAAAGTTGCATTACCAGCCATATCCTGTAGTCTCTGAGTAACTTATAGACCTCCGGTCGTCCTGGATGAAAGGGAGGAGGAGGTGACCGTGCTGGGGGGACACGGGCGGGTGGAGTAGGGGGGGGGGGGGGGGGGGGGGGGACGAGGCGCACAGGGAGGGGCACTTACTTTTATCAGGGGAGCTGAGCAGGGTGGAGGAAGACGACAGGCGTTTGGTGATGGAGTCAGTTGTCTGCTTCAGGTTTGAGGTGGAGGTGGAACGTTTGTCTACACACGGAGACGCGGACAGAGACGGTCACACACAGAGATGTGTGCACAGAGACAAACACAGAGTGGGGCAATTGAGTTAGTTATGAGGGACTCTATAAGACTGCAACAAGGACCGGTTAGAGGGGACTGAACCCAAACCCTCAAGACATTAACCCATCAGATGTAAGAGCAATACGAACAATAACACCACACACGGTGTAATTCTCAACAGTGGCACAATGATGCATTACTCCTGTAAACTAGAACGGCAGCCAAATGCCAAACCAAAGCCAGATTAGTCCAGCAGGGAGTTAGTCACCAAGATGGAGCTCCTTAAGTCCAAGAGAGAAACCGTCCACACTAGACATGACGGCTGCGTCTTAACGTGTACGTGCAAGCAGACCAAGCAGAGACCGAGAGACCGTCCTGGAAGAACTTGACCGTAGGTGAGTGTGATGGTGAAAAGGGGAAAAAAGAGGACGTGAGCGTGATAAACGTCGTGAACACGAGGGACACGCAGCCAGCCCAACGTGAACGCACGTGCGACAGTGCCAGTTTGTGCCATGCTGTGCCACTCTGGGCAGACAAGCAAGTGTCGACCACCTTGTGATGTCTGGGTCCTGGAGGGCTTGCAGGCCGGGGAAGCTGGGGAGATTACTATAGCGACTGGGGAGGAGGAAGAGGCGGGGCCACAGTCACTCTCGCCTGTTGGGGGGAGGGGGAGGAGGGAGAGGCAGGTTGCTTAGGGATACGCACACCCTCTCCCACAGGGAGGGAGAGAGCTGTAAAAACACAGTCAACATCATCAGGGAGAGACCTGCTCTCAACACAAAAGAAATTCTAATAATTCATAACCCCCCTGGGCCCCTACGTGGTATTTGGGTATTTAACACAACAGGAGCCCCTAGAGCTCCATATCAGCCCCTAGAGCTCCATATCAGCCCCTAGAGCTCCATATCAGCCCCTAGAGCTGTTAAGGGTTTGTGGCTTTTGAGGAGAGACAATAAAAAGGAGCATCAAGTGAACGCCGTTGATAACATTTTTAAGAAGGGTTTGTACCGTTCTTGTTGTCAGAGTCACCGAGCCCCCCCCAGCTCCATCTCTTCTGCCTCTGCTCCATCCTCTGACTACGCTCCAGAGTACGGCGCATCACAGCCTCGTAGTGCTCCTGTACACCACACACGCACACACACACACACACACACACACACACACACACACACACACACACACACACACACACACACACACACACACACACACACACACACACACACACACACACACACACACACACACACACACACACACATGAACTGAAACAAAAAGGTCTGGACAAATACCTTCCATTCCCATGCTGACATTTTAAAGTTTTCTTCGTGTGTCCGATTTTATGGGCTTTTAAGATGAGAAGATTTGGCATTTCGCTGCAGTGTGTGAAAGGCGTTTAACAGTTTAATTGTTGTGCAGAGCTCCATTGTGAGGGACAAACAACCAGACGTGTAGAAGAGTTTCATTACTGTGTGTGTTTATATTCACCACAGACTTCATTAGCATATCACACACACACACACACACACACACACACTAGCGTCTCCATCAGGAACTCCGTGCACACAGGTGCATCTAATACTAAACCAAACAGGCCAGCTTCTAAAAACTAAGGCGGGTGGTGTGTGTGTGTGTGTGCTCCACAGGACAGGTCGACTACACAGAGCCGAGTTTGTGATATCTGGAAACACGTAGAGGTAAAGAAAGTGAGGAAGGGTGAGAGAGAGAGAGAGAACACACACTTACCTTCTCTTCCTCTAGTTTGTGTTTCCTCTTCTCCTCCACGGCCGCCCTCCTCTGCTCCTCTTTCCTCCGCTGCTCCTCCAGCCTACGCTGTCTCTCCTCCACCTGCCTCTCCACCTGCAGCTTGGCCCGGCGCTCACGCTCCAAGATCTGAGACCCGCGCACCGCTGCAGGAGCCACACACACACACACACCATACACACACACTCTTAACACACTCTCTGGCCATGTATGTGTCTCTCTGCCTTTTTGCATTGCTGTGTGTGTTAATTGCAACAGAGTGAGGTTACCAGTGTTTGCTCGTGTGTGTGTGTGTGTGTGTGTGTGTGTGTGTGTGTGTGTGTGTGTGTGAGACTCACCCTGCTGTTTTTCCTGCTCCTCTCTCCTCTCTTTGGCCACCCGCAGTTTGTCGTCTATCCTAAGTGCGGCTCCGTCAATGACTGAAGAAAATGCAAAGTGCACTTCAAATCCCAGAATTCTTCGCTGTACCTCCGTTAACCAATCACAAGCCTTCCCCCTTAGCGCAGTTTCTTGGCTGGCAGAGACAATGCCCTCACGTGGTATCACATGGCACATATTTCTGATTCAAACACGAGCTCAGCTAACCTCGGTGTTTACAGTGAGTCATCACGTCGGACACGTGACCTGTCAGCAAAGTGCTGCAGCTTTAGAATCAGCAAACGTGTTTAGTGCTGCAGCAGATAACCTTCAACCTTAGACCCGTGTGCCGAGTTACTGCGAGACCACGAACACAGGCAGAGCAGCCTTTAACTCTGTACTATATTAGGAACTACATTGTGATCTTACACAGAGAGAGAGAGGGGTGGTTTGGCATGTTTGGAGGGTTTGATACCCGGTCTGGAGTATTTGGTACCTGGTTTAGTGTGTTTGGTACTTTGGTTTGGCATGTTTTGTAACTGGTTTTGCATGTTTGGAGGGTTTGGTAACTGGTTTGGCATGTTCGGTGTGTCTGGTACCTGGTTTAGCGTGTTTGAAACCTGGTTTTGCGTGTTTGGAACCTGATTTGGCGTGTTTGGTGTGTGTCAAACCTGATTTGGTGTGCATGGTGTGTGTCAAACCTGATTTGGCGTGTTTGGTGTGGCGCGTTTGGCACCTGATTTGGCGTGTTTGGAGGGTTTTGTACGCAGTTTGCCGTGTTTTGTACCTGGTTTAGTGTGTTTTGAGGGTTTGGTACCTGGTTTGGCGTGTTTGGCACCTGGTTTGGCGTGTTTGGAGGGTTTTGTACGCAGTTTGCCGTGTTTTGTACCTGGTTTGGTACCTGGTTTGGCGTGTTTGGGTACCTGGTTTGGCGTGTTTGGTACCTGGTTTGGCGTGTTTGGTACCTGGTTTGGCGTGTTTGGTACCTGGTTTGGCGTGTTTGGTACCTGGTTTGGGGTGTTTGGTACCTGGTTTGGCGTGGCTCTTTGGGGCGGTGGTGGCTGCAGGTCCCTGGTTGGTCCCCGCCAGGCTGCGTCTCTCCACAGCTTGGGCTTGGGCAGCTGCGGCTGCAGACACGGCAAAGCCGAGACGTTAGAGCGGAGCGGAGGTTATCAAAACGAGCCGAGAAACGAGACGGCTGGGGGGGGGAGCACTGTGCTTATGTGGTAGAATTAGAGGAAGGACTGATGAAGCCAACAGAAGGACCCGCAGGCAGGATGAACCACAGGCAGGATGAACCACAGGCAGGATGAACCACTGGCAGGATGAACCACTGGCAGGATGAACCACTGGCAGGATGAACCACAGGCAGGATGAACCACTGGCAGGATGAACCACAGGCAGGATGAACCACAGGCAGGATGAACCACAGGCAGGATGAACTACAGGCAGGATGAACTACAGGCAGGATGAACTACAGGCAGGATGGATTTGGATGGAAGTGTGGTAGTGCAGCCGGCCGGCTTGGCTGTCGGGACAGAAGATATAAACTCATAAATGGAAACTTGAGCACTTGTCTTATAACCAGGGGAGGAAGAAAGGATATAAGGGGTTAAAACCTCTGCACTCCCTGATTGCAGCTTCCTTCTGGCCCGAGCACCAGTGTGTGTCATGAGGCTGACTTCAGTAATGCCACTCGGCCCCTTTGCATTGAGCACTTTACTGGCATCAGCTGGATTTATGGAAAATCACCAGTGGACATCTCCCCTCCATCATCATGCATTTAAAGCACACACAGTAGTCTGCAGGATAAATCTGCTGGGTCACAGCATGACATATCTGCTATGTGAGTAGAAGTGATTGCTTATTTGGCCTGCAACTGCACTTATCGTAATGTGTAGCGGTTCTTAAACCTCAAAGGGATCACTGCCAGAAGCAGACCGTGCTTAGTGTGGGAAGCTTACCGATCAGTGTGTGATGTGTGTGTGTGTGTGTGTGTGGGGCAAGGTTCTCAGTCGTCGTGCAGAGTGGCAGGTTATGTTACCCTAAAGGCCAAACACAGCAGAAATGTAGGGCGGGCGAAAAACGGCTGGGCCAGAAACCGGGCGACAAAGAAACAAAAGGGAGATTATCATGTGTGGAAACCGACAGAACCAGAAACAGCTCCTGCAGGGCTGGGATTTAAAAACCCAGTCAGGGAAAATGCCAATCGAGGGTTCCTATAAATCACCACTGCTGACACCCCACAAACACCCACGTGAGGAGCGGAGAGCATCCGGGAAGCTCAAACTGGGCTACCGCAGCAGCAAACGCTTGCCAAGCGGCGACGAAAGCCCCCGATGGAAGTGTGGATGGAGATGGGAAGAGGGCGTCTCCCCCCGGGGAGTCACGCCCGCCGTGGGCCTTCAACCGCCAGCTGTGAAGGCTTCCAGTGGAGGATGTTGTGTCTGAGACCTTAAAGGGGCCGAGTGCCGGCCATTCATGCCGTGCTGGGTTTGGTGAGCGGAGGGGCGGGGCAGACATCCTGAGATGGAGGAGCTGATATTTCCAACATGCCTCAGCAGCTTCTGCTGTGCAGGAGAAAGCAGCTTACCTGTTTAACCTCAGCGCAGGTGGGACCACACAGGCAAACCTCCAGCTACACAAATCACAGATTCACCCTCAGCAATGACTCGATCTCTCTATATAGAATATTTGAATTAGAGATGCTGTTGTATCGTGAGCATGCTGACCAAATCTGTCACTCATAACAAAACACAAATCACTCATGTTTCTGTTTGAGCTACTATCTAATCAGTTTTGTTTAATTAACATGCTGTTAACGGAAGCCGTTTGTTGGTCCGTCCCTACTGAGCGGCTGCAGCTGACGCCACAACAAAGCCTGAAACGGCACCTGTAAGACTGAGCAGCTAAAGAATGGAGAAGTGAAATCAGCAGCCGCCCCAGACCCACAGTGTGGGGCACAGATCCGACCAACCTCTCCCTCACAGACCCACAGTGTGGGGCACAGATCCGACCAACCTCTCCCTCACAGACCCACAGTGTGGGGCACAGACCTGACCAACCTCTCCCTCACAGACCCACAGTGTGGGGCACAGACCCGACCAACCTCTCCCTCACAGACCCACAGTGTGGGGCACAGACCCAACCAACCTCTCCCTCACAGACCCACAGTGTGGGGCACAGACCCGACCAACCTCTCCCTCACAGACCCACAGTGTGGGGCACAGATCCGACCAACCTCTCCCTCACAGACCCACAGTGTGGGGCACAGACCTGACCAACCTCTCCCTCACAGACCCACAGTGTGGGGCACAGACCCGACCAACCTCTCCCTCACAGACCCACAGTGTGGGGCACAGACCCAACCAACCTCTCCCTCACAGACCCACAGTGTGGGGCACAGACCCGACCAACCTCTCCCTCACAGACCCACAGTGTGGGGCACAGACCCGACCAACCTATCCCTCACAGACCCACAGTGTGGGACACAGACGTGCACCAACCTCTCCCTCACAGACCCACAGTGTGGGGCACAGACGTGCACCAACCTCTCCCTCACAGACCCACAGTGTGGGGCACAGACGTGCACCAACCTCTCCCTCACAGACCCACAGTGTGGGGCACAGACCCGACCAACCTATCCCTCACAGACCCACAGTGTGGGACACAGACGTGCACCAACCTCTCCCTCACAGACCCACAGTGTGGGGCACAGACGTGCACCAACCTCTCCCTCACAGACCCACAGTGTGGGGCACAGACGTGCACCAACCTCTCCCTCACAGACCCACAGTGTGGGGCACAGACGTGCACCAACCTCTCCCTCACAGACCCGTCTCTCACAGCAGGACAACCTCCTGCCGGCAGCCGTGTGCATCCTGGCCGAGGAGGAAGAAGTGGGTGAATATGCAAAAGGAGGCCGAGTCACGATCAGACCCTCGTACGGTGGCCTATCCAACACGCAGCATGCAAATGAACCCAAACCGAACAATGGAGTCTAACAACGCTCTTCGGTCCGCCTTACGAATCAAACACCGGGTCTGGTACGGAGCAGTGGCAACACAAAACACACAACTTTAGTTATGGTCCATAAAAAAACACAAACACTGAACTGCGTTCATTGGCCAAGCGTGTTCACATGCACAAAGAATTTGGTTCTCACTGTTGACTCTCGAGAAATAAAGACAATGTACATACCACGCACAATATCCAAGAATGCATCATGTAGAAGACAAACAAACAACAAGCAAGCTGTCTGTGTGTGTGTATAATAGTGCTAATATCTTTACTGCACATGTATGGGAGTGAAGTTATGATGGAGACCATACAATACAACACTTTTGCAAGTACAGCAGCCAGGATGTCAACCAAAAAGAATTTACATAATTGGACAATGTAAGCCATGTCTGTGCTTCTCTGTTACAGCTCAGGCTACGATTACAGCCCCATAAAGAGGAAACGAGCTGCACACGTGTGTCTGTGCAAACAATCAAACTGAGGAAACAGACCATCACCATAGATTTTCAATACCGTTAAACCACCATCAGCGACTTGAGTCACCACACACCACCGCAACATAGATGTCAACACTTCTATAGATCAATCAGTGTTTCTTGACCGCTGGTATTTTATAAAGAAAGAAAAAAGATCTAGACAATACATTTGGTGGGGAAAAAAGTCTAAATTTCAATTGTTTTAGAAGTGTTCATTAAACAAAAGTAAAGAGACTTTTAAATGTTTTATGCTGATGAGGCCTCAACTCTAGTCACCCCCTGGGACAACAGGAAGTGCCCTAGT